>NC_057798.1:357813210-357842259 GCF_018294505.1 Triticum aestivum | reverse complement strand
GACCGTAGCGCTCCAACACAAGTCCGTTTCTTCCGTTTTGCGGTACGCCACAGCCCTCCCGATCAACAGGACCCCCGTTTCAACCGTAGGAGGTCCGTTTTGTCCGTTTTGCGGTACGCCACACCCCTCCCGATCAACAGGACCCCCATTTCGACCGTAGGAGGTCCGTTTCCTCCGTTTTGCGTTACGCCACACCCCTCCCGATCAACAGGACCCCGTTCCGAACATAGGAGGTCCGTTTCCTCCGTTCTGCGGTACGCCAGGCCTCGTTTCCATCGCCTGTTCCGTCCAAGCCCTCCTGATGAACACGACCACGCATTCCGTTCCGACCTAACCGGTTGGCTCCCACACGTTTCGTTGCCTCCCGATGAACACGACGCATTCCGTTTCCTCCCCATGAACATGACGCATTCCGTTGCCTCCCCATGAACATGACGACGACGCTGTTTCTCCGTTCCGACACAGCCATGTACATGAGCCCTCACCGTACGTATGCGCGAGTAGGCGTTCGAGAACCCGCCCATATGTACACATATGTGGCCGTATTTTCTTTCTTGCACCCTGGCCGCTATACGTATGTGTACATGCTACGTGCGTGCCTCTACTATGACACGTGCGCGCCTCTACATCCACCAGTATATATGTACGTACACGTTCGCGACCAGAATGACAACGCTACGTACGCTTCGACTAGGTGGGTCCCGACTGTCAGGCCCTTCCTTGCCTATGAAGATGTAGCTGGTGGGTCCCAGCAGTCAGGGGGGCAAATCTTTTTTGTTTGCCCCGACGCACTTCCTTGCATGCGAAGATGTAGCTGGTGGGTCCCAACAGTCAGGGGGACGAATCGTCTTTTTTTTGCCCGGACGCACTTCCTTGCGTGCGAAGGTGTAGTTGGTGGGTCCCAGCAGTCAGGGGGAAACATTTTTTTTGCAAAATACAGTGGCCCGTCCAGTGGGTCCCCGCTGTCAGGTGGAGGAATAATTATTTTGCGCATAATAAGGAGGCACTTCCTTGCTGCGGCCGTGGACCCAGCTGTCAGCGTCTCCACGCACAGTAATCTTTCGATGGAAGTCAGTCGTTGACCACATTGACCACGCCGCGCCGAGAGCACCACGGCGGTGGACGACAGCGAGGCCTAGGAAGGGGACGACACGGAGGCAGGGAAGACTCGGCAGTTGTTTCCCACGCGGAGGGGAGTACGACTGTACGAGGGTTTACTTGTTCGTCTGCCGTCCCCAGAGAATAACAGCAGGTGTGGGTGAGTAGAGAGATGGCTAGGCCAGCGATGGGAGTACGGTGGGGCAGTGAGGCCTGTGCGGCAGCACAGCCGGCCGCGGGGAGGAGGGAGCAGGCAGTCCCGCCGACGCTTGTTTGAGCGGCTGGAGCAGGAAGAGCAGAGATTGAAGAAGCACGATGGCCGTTGGATGCACATCCAACCGTCACTGCTTGCACGTCAAACTTTTTTCTAGGAAAGCCTCAAATCTATGGAAAACAGCATACAACCCATCTGGCATTATTTCTAATAATTTACAGCCCATTTGCTAATTCTTAGTGGTTTTTTCGAGCCCATATTCTTTTTGTTAGCATTACAGCCCATTTTGTGGCCACGGTTAAAAAATTATACGAAATTTTGCATATTTCGGTGCAGTCCGAACTGTTTTTAATCCCAAAATTTCGACTCACATTCAAACTGATTTTAAAAATAAATGTATATCAATATCAAATCCAACAAATTCTCCACGCATAAAAATTAGAGTAATTTAAAATCTTGAAATGAAAAAAAAATTGAAACTAATTGCTGGTTTGATGTGTTTTAAAAATGTACAACCCATTTCTCATTACTGATGGGCCATTTTCTCGGCCAGCCGAATGAAAGCTCTCCTCGTCTTGAAAGATTTGCAGCCCAACAGGCCTGACAAAGCGACTTACTTGGCAAATCACAAAAAAACTGGGCTATGGCCGTGGACCCAGCTGTCAGCCTCTCCATGTACAGTACTCTTCCGATGGAAGTCGTTCCTTGACCATGTTGACCAGGCCGCGCGGAGAGCACCACGGCGGTGGACGACGACGAGGCCTAGGAAGGGGAAAACACGGAGCTGGGGAAGACGCGGCAGTGGAAGCCCGCGCGGAGAGGACTACGAGGGTTCACTAGTTCGGCTGTGGTGTGAGGCTGCCGTCGCCGCAGGGCCTGGCCAGCGGTGGGAATAGTAGGGGGCGGTGAGGCCTCCACGACAGCATAGCCGGCCACGGGAGGCAGGAGCATGCGGCACGACCGGTGCTGCTTTGGGCGGCTGGAGCAAGAAGACCAGAGTTTGAAGAAGCACTACGGCTGTTGGATGGACATCGTACGGTCACTGGACCTAGAGTCGTTCATATTGACTAAGTTGACAAAGCCCTTCGTCCCCGTCAACTTAGTAGGCCCACAGACAGCCTCCCACCAAGGTGGGTCCCAGCTAGCCGGGGGAGTATTCATTTTCTTGTGCGTAATAAGGAGGCACTTCCGGTGGGTCCAAGCTGACAGCGGGGGGAACGTTTTTTCGCGAAATACGGTGGCCCGTCCGGTGGGTCCCAGCAGTCAGGGGGAAATGATTTTTTGCAAAATACTGGTGGCCCGTCCGGTGGGTCCCCACTGTTAGGTGGAGGAATAATTATTTTCCGCGTAATAAGGAGTCACTTCCTTGCGACTGCCGTGGACCCAGCTGTCAGCCTCTCCATGTACAGTACTCTTCCGATGGAAGTCGGTCGTTGACCGCATTGACCACGCTGCGCCGAGAGCACCACGGCGGTGGACGACGGCGAGGCCTAGGAAGGGGATAACGCGGAGCCGGGCCACGGGAGGCAGGAGTAGGCGGTAGCACAGCCAACCACGGGAGGCAGGAGCATGCGGCATGACCGGCGCTGCTTTGGGCGGCTGGAGCAAGAAGGCCAGAGGTTGAAGAAGCACTATGGCCGTTGGATGGACATCATACGGTCACTGGAGTATTGACTAAGTTGACAAAGCCCTCCGTCCCCATCAACTTAGTAGGCCCACAAGTCAGCCCAACAATATGGTGGGTCCAAGCTAGCAGGGGGTATTCATTTTTTTGGGCGTAATAAGGAAGCACTTCCTTGCGTGCGAAGATATAGCTGGTGGGTCCGACCTGTCAATGGGGGGAACGTTTTTTTCGTGAAATACAGAGGCCCTTCCTGTGGGTCCTAGCTGTTAGGTGGAGGAATCATTATTTTGTGCATAATAAGGAGGCATTTCCTTGTGTGCGGCCGTGGACCCAGCTGTCAGCCTCTCCACGTACAGTCCACTTCCGATGGATGTCGTTCATTGACCATGTTGACCAGGCCACGCCGAGAGCACCAGGGCGGTGGACGACGATGAGGTCTAGGAAGGGAACGACACGGAGCCAGGGAATACTCGGCAGTTGTTTCAGACGCGGAGGAGTACGAGGGTTTACTGGTTCGTCTGCCATCGCCGGAGAATAACAACGTGTGTGGGTGAGTAGAGGGATGGCTAGGCCAGCGATGGGAGTATGGTGGGGCCATGAGGCCTATGCGGCAGCATAGCCGGCCGCGGGAGGAGGGAGCAGGCAGTCTCGCCGGCGCTTGCTTGAGCGGCTGGAGCATGAAGAGCACAGATTGAAGAAGCACGACAGTCGTTGGATGGAGATCCAGTAGTCACTGCTCTCGTGTGTTGACTAAGTTGACAGGACGTTGCATGTGCGTCAACCTTTTTTTATGAAAGCATACGCATCAACCTGTAGTAGGCGCACAAGTCAGCCTCAAATCTGTGGAAAACAACATACAACCCATCTGCCATTATTTCTAATAATGTACAACCCATTTGCTAACTCTTAAGATTTTTTTTGGAGCCCTCTTCTTTTTGTTAGCATTACACCCCATATTGTGGCCACGATTAACAAGTATACGAATTTTGCATATTTTGGTGCGGTCAAATGTTTTTAATCCAGAAATATCGATTCACATTCAAACTATTTTGAAAAATAATTTATATAAATATAAAATCCAAATAATTGTCCACGCATAAACATCAATGGAATCTAAGATCTTGTAATGAAAAAAAATTGAAACTAATTCCCGGTTTGATGTGTTTTAAAAATGTATAGGCCATTTCTGGGCAAACCGAATGAAACTCTCATCATCTTGAAAGATTTGCAGCCCAGCAGGGCTGATAAATCAAGTAGGCCTTGTTTGGGTATTTCTTTTAAAAAATAGAACTGGGCTGGCCATTTTCAGCAAGAAAAAAACACAACTGGGCTCATGATGTGGTAAACTTAAATAAAACCCTGGCTAGACGGGCCACAGCCCCCGCACAGCCCCGTTGTTACCCTGATCCGTCGCTAAAACTAGTATAAATAACAACTTCTTGTTCCTCACAAAAAAAATTGCGCGACTTGCTGGGTCCCTGGTGTCAGCCGCTCGTAGTGTAATTCTCTCGTTTATTGACTACGTTCACAATGGCGTGAGCCCCAGATGTCCAACCATCCGGAGGAAACATATTTTTGGGCTTGTACTATAGAGGCACTTGCTTGCGTACTGTCATGACGCTGGTGGGTCCCTACTGTCATCCTCTCCACGTACAGTCATCTCCATGTTCCTCTCGGTTGTTGACGACGTTGACAACACAAGAGGGCGGCACACCGCGCACGGCGAGCGAACCAAGGCTGCAAGGCGGAGGATGACGGCGAGGCCTCGGACGGAACGAACAAGAGCCATTGAAGATGCGTTGGTCCAGTCATAGGCGGAGGGGAGTACGAGGGTTGACTGGTTCGGGCGCGGGTGAGTGTTGGGGTTGACATCGCCGGAGAATAACATGACGTGTGGGGGAATAGAGGGAGGGACTGGCCAACGTTGGAGGGTACATACGGTAGGGCGGCGGAGGCACAGCCAGCCATGGGAGGCGGGAGTAGGCGGAGCCGACGGGGTGGTTTGGTTTGGGACGCTGGAGGAAGAAGAAGACAAGAGATAGAAGATACACGACCGATGTTGGATGTCAATCCAACGGCTGGTAGGCAGAATCGTTTGTTGACTCGCTAGTAAGTCGACACCACCTTGGATAGGCTATTTCTTCGCGGGTCCCAAATGTCAGAATCCAAATCCGTCACGGTCATGCAGCCTTTCCTATGGAAATTTACAGCCCATTTGATGTGCTAGTTCGAAATAAGTTTGTGGATACTCATGGGGGCTAATCACTTGGCTTCTGTAATGCACAGTGAGCTCAAGCAGCCGGCATGAGTGATGTTATTTCCCTTGGTTGTGTTTTGTTACAATATTTCACTCTAAATTAAACGAATGGCAAGCCATTTGCCTTGTTTCAAAAAAATATGATAGTCATAGCCGAGTTGAAAAGGGCAGGAACATCTAAGTCCAACTTACAAACTGTACAAAAGCATGAGGGTTGATTGTTCATCAGGTTTACAAAAAAACCAGATTTAAAAGGGCAACAACATCTAACTCCAACATTGTTTTCGACAGTCACAGTCAAATGGATCGGTCAGGTCCATAGAATGAACATCCTGGGTCGTAAAATTTACTGGATTATGACCACAATATGTTGTAAATAGAAGCCCCACACGTTCTGAAGCTCTTTTGCCCACCTGAAACTCCTTTTTTGCTCTTCCACATACCCATCCGTCAAAACCATGCTGCTGATAAACTTAAGCCTGATGGATAATAGTAACCTCGCATTCAGCAGGAAGAATGTGACAAATCTTTTGTTTGCATGGTTGGCTACATATCGTTCTAGCGTTATTGTCTTCAACCGAATCTCATGAGAAGTGAGAAAATCCCGATGTTTACAAATCCACCGATTGGTTATAACTTTCTTACCCCGTCATGTTGCCTAAATAGACATGAAGATTGAAAACAGTTAAGGTCTAAAAGAAGAGTGTCGAAAGAGCAACAGCTGAATGGTTAATTCTAGTACACTATATGCGGGCTTCCAATGTGCGTGAAATTATCACCTTTATATACAACTTCTCCAGACATGGAAAGCATTGCAGCAAGTGAATAATCTTGTTCAGATCAAAAATATTCATTTGGATATATAAGATCTTGACAGAATCCAGCACCACTGATAGGCTATCCATGGAGAAACTCTTCATTGAGCATAGAACATAATATTAGTACAAAATGTGTACTCCAAGATGATATATAAATTATCTGCAGAAATTTAAAATGCACCTTATGGTTACAAGTGTAGATGATAATATAAAGTACCTGAAGAACTGTGGAGCGAAACACCATATTGAAATGAGCACAAAGATCATGTATTACACCCAAGGTCTCCAGTTTAGGGACAGAGAGGACAGTTATTTGCAACGGTGAATAACTAGAATCAAGGATCAACCTTTGAAGTGAAGGGGCATCTTGGATGATGAGCTGCCTTCCGTCAAAAGAAAAATTCCAATTCTTACAAGGTTAGGCGCCTTTATTTGGAGATAACTGATTCTAACAGTGAAAACAAGCACCAAGCACTCCAGCATAGGGCAAGTGGAGTGGATGATGCTGTGCAATGAGGCCTCCGATATATGAACCCACACAAGTGAAAGTTTCTTGAGAAATGTGAGTTGAAGGTTTAGTACCAGATTGTGTGGTAGGTAGCACAGCGCAAAGGTGGCGGTGTGGAGAGAGGAGGAAAACCGCGAGATGGACATCGTTGCTGAGGGCACAAGTTCATGGTGTTCGGTATGTGGTATGTGATTTCCAGGGGAATAGTAGAACTCAAGCAGCTGTAGTTCTCTGAATTCAGGGGATTTCAGCCAGGCGTCCACCATGCAGTCCATGGTATGCTTGCTCAGGTAGCATGACGGGATGCAGAAACTTTGAACAGAGCCCTGGTGGGAGGAGATGATGGCTCTGGGGATTTCAAAATCATTGAAGAGAGATAGCTGACGACAGTCGAGATTAAGGGGCACGGCGCGCCATAGAGGGCGCCATCGAATTGAGAGGACTTGGGTGCGGCAGCAATCCTTGGTGGGGAGATCGCTGATGCGGTCCACCCGAGATTCTACGGGTTCCTGGGATCCGGTGGGGGCGGGGTCGCCGCTTCTCCCCGCGCTACCGGGTACGGGATCTACAACAGGCGTCGCCACTGACGGGAGCCTCATCTTCTTGGCGCTGGGGTCAGCCGACTCCATTTTCCTCGAGGGCGTCGCGTCGCGCTCACGGATTTGAGCAGAGTAACGAATGACGAGCCTAGTTGTAGTGCGAGCGAAGAAGAAGGGGAGCTGGGGGTTTTCTGTAGGAGTGAGAAAGAAGGGGAGCTGGGGTTTTCTGTAGGAGTGAGGTGAGGAATTTGTGGGTACGAGTCAAGCGAGCTGACGTGAGGTGGGTGGGAGCAAGGAGGAAGAAGAGGATCCAAGTTTTTTGGAGGGGGCGGTGTGCTAGGTGTGGGTAGCGCCTTTTGAATTGATTTTACTATTTACTAGTGTGGATTGGCAGTTTTGTCTTGGGCCCAGAGAAACAATTACTACTAGTACAGAGGAGACACTCTACAGCTACCCAGAAAAACAATTACTACTAGTAGAGTGGAGACACTCTACCACTTCTGGCTCCTCCTAGGTCATTGAAACGTCTCCCTCTACTGAATGGCATTATACTTTTGTTCACCGACATGTGGGCCATGCAGCGCGCGGGCCCAAATGCCATCCAGCAAATTAGAAGGCAGTATGCAGGGGAGAGTCACCCGGGTCATAGCGTGGCAGTAACGAGCCGTCGTATCACAAAATCCCACCTCCCCACAGTCTAAGTTTGACTGACAAAGCAACCATCATTTCACTCTTTGCTGAATCCCCTTCTCCCTCACCGTCTTCAAGAAAGGCAACACTCGCATCTGCCACTGTTCTTCTCTCCCAACGAAGGGAAGGTAAGCGGATCCGTGATGTTGGTATATTTTCGTTCAGAGAAAAAAAAGAACTTTTGCAAAGCAGTAACCAATCCTCACTCTCTTTTTTGTTTCATTGTCATTGCGATTGTGTTTTCCTTTCAGTGGTCTCCTAGTATTCGTGAGTTTCATGATGGACCAAGGAGAACCAGGCAAAGATCTACCGATATTGGAGCAGACGTGGGAGGCTGATCCCCATGAGACAGAGAGCTCCAAGAAGATGGAGGCAACCACCGACCCGACCCTAGATACGCTCACGGCCACTACTGAGATGGTGTGAAGAAGACGATATTGTAGAGCCACTCAATTCATCAAGAATATCATCTAGCCTAGGAATAGGATGACGATAACGAATAGTAATATTATTAATGCCTCTACAATCAACACACATACGTGATGTACCATCCTTTTTCGGCACTAGAATAATAGGAACAGCACAAGGACTAAGGGATTCGCGTATATAACCTTTGTCGAGAAGCTCTTGTACTTGACGCATAATCTCCTTCGTCTCCTCTGGATTGGTACGGTATGGTGCACGGTTTGGCAGTGAAGCACCGGGAATTAAGTCAATCTGATGCTCAATCCCTCGAATAGGCGGTAATCCCGGTGGCACGTCTTGTGGAAAGACATCAGCGAACTCCTGCAAAATGTTAGTGACAGCAGGAGGCAAAGAGGAAGGCACGTCCTCGAATGAAAATAATGCCTCTTTGCACACAAAAGCATAGCAAACAGATTTGCTGAAATCTAGGTCATCAATATCAGATTTGGTGGCAAATAAACATGCACTTTTCAATTTAATTTCAGAAGCAACACTAGATGGTTTATTATTAGGCTTCATTTGTTGCTCAAATTCTTTTGCCACAATCTGATTTTCACTCTTATTCGTCTCCTGTTTTGCTTTATTAGCTCTATTAATATCATCTTTCAAAATGGAATCAGGAGTCATAGGAAGCAAAGTAATATTTCTATCCGTATGAACAAGAGTATAGTGATTGTTTCTACCATGGTGTACAGAATTTTTATCAAATTGCCATGGTCTACCAAGTAATAAGGAACATGCTTGCATAGGTACCACATCACAATCAACATAATCAGCATATGTAGAGATACTAAAATGCACACGAACAGTACGTGTTACCTTAACCTTGCCGCTGTTGTTGAACCATTGGATGTAGTAAGGATGTGGATGTGGTCTTGTGGTGAGAGAAAGCTTCTCCACCATCTCCATGCTAGCCAAGTTGTTGCAGCTCCCTCCGTCTATGATGACGCGCACAGAACGTTCCTTCACAACTCCCTTGGTATGGAACAAATTGTGCCTCTGATTTTGCTCAGCTTGTGTGACCTGCACACTCAAAACACGTTGAGCAACTAAACATTCATACCTGTCAGCGTCTTCAAGAGCCATGTATTGCGTCTCATGATCAGAATCATCTCCACCATGTTCTTCACGTGTAATAAGAGCCAAAGTCTCCTCATCATAGTTACTAGCGGTGATAGAGGCAAAGGTGTCCCGTCTTTCGATGAGATGGTGGATTTCGCTTTGGTGGAAGTCGACTTTGACGATCCGACTACGAACGTGCGAGGACGTCGCGCCTTAGCAATCGCTAAACCAACTCCGAGAGGTTATTGACCACGCCGGAGCACGATCAACCTGACCACGAGGGTCTGTTTCCTGCGAGCAAACGAAGAACAAGCAAGAAACTAAGATTGCAATCTGGATATTGCGAATATAAGATGAAAGCTTTATTGATCAAGGTGGGGTTCTGTGACGCCTTTGTCTGGTCGTTGAACACAAACGAAGTACGCGAAGTTGCAGCTATGGCGAACTTTTAATCTAAACAAAACCCAAAATCTAAACGATGCCCTAAGGGCTGTATATATGGAGGAAGAGGGGGAGAATTTCGTGGCCCTTGGTGGAGGGGTCCGAAATCAACCCTATCTCTTGTTTCCCCACACATACGGACTCTAAAAATAGCCTATACTTATGTATTTCGAAATTACATGGGCCTGGCCCAATAATAAGGTGACGCAGCACCTAAAATAGCCTCGGGACGACTCAATAGCTTCAATCTTGGCTTTATCAACTTCAATTCCCTGTGGAGTAACAACATAGCCAAGAAAAGATACTCGGTCGGTGCAAAAGGTGCACTTCCCAAGGTTACCAAACAAACGTGCATCACGTAGAGCAATAAAAACAGCACGTAAATGTTCCAAATGTTCCTCCAAAGATCTGCTATAAATCAATATGTCATCAAAGTAAACTACCACAAATCGTCCAATGAAAGCACGTAAAACTTCGTTCATTAATCTCATGAAAGTACTAGGTGCATTAGTTAACCCAAAAGGCATGACTAACCACTCATATAATCCAAACTTAGTTTTAAATGCTGTTTTCCATTCATCTCCCAATTTCATACGAATTTGATGGTAGCCACTACGCAAATCAACTTTGGAGAAAATTGTAGAGCCACTCAATTCATCAAGCATATCATCTAGCCTAGGAATAGGATGACGATAACGAATAGTAATATTATTAATGCCTCTACAATCAACACACATACGTGATGTACCATCCTTTTTCGGCACTAGAATAATAGGAACAGCACAAGGACTAAGGGATTCGCGTATATAACCTTTGTCGAGAAGCTCTTGTACTTGACGTATAATCTCCTTCGTCTCCTCTGGATTGGTACGGTATGGTGCACGGTTTGGCAGTGAAGCACCGGGAATTAAGTCAATCTGATGCTCAATCCCTCGAATAGGCGGTAATCCCGGTGGCACGTCTTGTGGAAAAACGTCAGCGAACTCCTGCAAAATGTTAGTGACAGCAGGAGGCAAAGAGGAAGGCACGTCCTCGAATGAAAATAATGCCTCTTTGCACACAAAAGCATAGCAAACAGATTTGCTGAAATCTAGCTCATCAATATCAGATTTGGTGGCAAATAAACATGCACTTTTCAATATAATTTCAGAAGCAACACTAGATGGTTTATTATTAGGCTTCATTTGTTGCTCAAATTCTTTTGCCACAATCTGATTTTCACTCTTATTCTTCTCCTGTTGTGCTTTATTAGCTCTATTAATATCATCTTTCAAAATGGAATCAGGAGTCATAGGAAGCAAAGTAATATTTTTATCCTTATGAACAAGAGTATAGTGATTGTTTCTACCATGGTGTACAGAATTTTTATCAAATTGCCATGGTCTACCAAGTAATAAGGAACATGCTTGCATAGGTACCACATCACAATCAACATAATCAGCATATGTAGAGATACTAAAATGCACACGAACAGTACGCGTTACCTTAACCTTGCCGCTGTTGTTGAACCATTGGATGTAGTAAGGATGTGGATGTGGTCTTGTGGTGAGAGAAAGCTTCTCCACCATCTCCATGCTAGCCAAGTTGTTGCAGCTCCCTCCGTCTATTATGACGCGCACAGAACGTTCCTTCACAACTCCCTTGGTATGGAACAAATTGTGCCTCTGATTTTGCTCAGCTTGTGTGACCTGCACACTCAAAACACGTTGAGCAACTAAACATTCATACCTGTCAGCGTCTTCAGGAGCCATGTATTGCGTCTCATGATCAGAATCATCTCCACCATGTTCTTCACGTGTAATAAGAGCCAATGTCTCCTCATCATAGTCACTAGCGGACTCATATCCACCATCCGCGGTAGCAATCATCACACGCGGAGATTTGCATTCCCTCGCATAATGACCTCCTCCCTTACAACGACGACAAATAATATCACTTGTGTGCCCTGTTGATGCCATGGAAGAAGAAGAACGCTGTGCAGGCCCCGCAGGTGCGCTCTTGGCAGATAATGGTGGTTGTGCCTGTTTTCTTGTATCACGGCTGGTGATAGAGGCAAAGGTGTCCCGTCTTTCGATGAGATGGTGGATTTCGCTTTGGTGGAAATCGACTTTGACGATCCGACTATGAACGTGCGAGGACGTCGCGCCTTAGCAATCGCTAAACCAACTCCGAGAGGTTATTGACCACGCCGGAGCACGATCAACCTGACCACGAAGGTCTGTTTCCTGCGAGCAAACGAAGAACAAGCAAGAAACTAAGATTGCAATCTGGATATTGCGAATATAAGATGAAAGCTTTATTGATCAAGGTGGGGTTCTGTGACGCCTTTGTCTGGTCGTTGAACACAAACGAAGTACGCGAAGTTGCAGCTATGGCGAACTTTTAATCTAAACAAAACCCCAAAGTCTAAACGATGCCCTAAGGGCTGTATATATGGAGGAAGAGGGGGGGGGGAATTTCGTGGCCCTTGGTGGAGGGGTCCGAAATCAACCCTATCTCTTGTTTCCCCACACATACGGACTCTAAAAATAGCCTATACTTATGTATTTCGAAATTACATGGGCCTGGCCCAATAATAAGGTGACGCAGCACCTAAAATAGCCTCGGGACGAAATTTATGAAGTGGCGTCTTGTATATTTCGTCCAAGGCTTCATGCACCCATTATGGTGGTTTCAACGTCCTGAAATCATCACTTGTAACTCCGTTCTTGTTTCCCTTGCGCATGCCATCATCTCCATGCTTGTTCTTGCTCCAATGTTCATCCTTCTCCAAGCTAGGCCCTTCATTTGTAAGCAAAACAAATGTATCCAATTTAGGCAGCATCATATTCTCATGAACATTAGAATCATTACCAAGAAACGAAAGTACCTGGTAATTTAGTTGGCGTGCGCGAGCTCTAGTAATTGGTCCCGTATATGTAGCAGTAGGGGCTGTGGGTGTAACAATGGTATTGATGTCCTCATCATCCTCCCCTTCTTGAAATGAAGTCGTCCTCGACGGAAACTCATCTTCCTCACCCAAATAAGGCTTCAAATCTGCAATGTTAAAAGTGGGACTAACCCCAAAATCTGCAGGCAGCTCAAGTTTATATGCATTATCATTTATTTTCTCTAATACCTTAAAGGGACCATCAGCACGTGGCATTAGCTTTGATTTGCGCAAATCAGGAAATCTATCCTTACGCAAATGTAACCAAACAAGATCTCCAGGTGCAAACACAACATGTTTTCTACCCTTATCTCCAGCAAGTTTATATTTAGCATTCATACGCTCAATGTTTTCCTTAGTTAACTCATGCATTTTTAAAATCAATTCAGCACGTTGTTTAGCATCAAAATTAACCTTCTCCGAAGATGGAAGAGGCAACAAATCAATAGGTGCACGAGGTAGGAAACCATACACAACTTCAAAAGGGCACATCTTAGTAGTAGAATGCAATGAACGATTATAAGCAAATTCAATATGAGGCAAGCATTCCTCCCACATTTTCTTATTATTCTTCAAAACAGCCCTAAGCATAGTAGACAACGTTCTATTGACTACTTCAGTTTGTCCATCAGTTTGGGGGTGACAAGTAGTACTAAAAAGCAGTTTAGTCCCCAACTTAGCCCATAAACATCTCCAAAAGTGGCTAAGAAATTTAGTATCATGATCTGAAACAATAGTATTTGGCACACCATTGATGAGGACATCAATACAATTGTTACACCCACAGCCCCTGTTGCTATACATACTGGACCAATTACTAGAGCTCGTGCACGCCAACTAAATTACCAGGTACTTTCGTTTCTTGGTAATGATTCTAATGTTCATGAGAATATGATGCTGCCTAAATTGGATACATTTGTTTTGCTGACAAATGAAGGGCCTAGCTTGGAGAAGGATGAACATTGGAGCAAGAACAAGCATGGAGATGATGGCATGCGCAAGGGAAACAAGAACGGAGTTACAAGTGATGATTTCAGGACTTTGAAGCCACCATAATGGGTGCATGAAGCCTTGGACGAAATATACAAGACGCCACTTCATAAATTTCGTCCCGAGGCTATTTTAGGTGCTGCGTCACCTTATTATTGGGCCAGGCCCATGTAATTTCGAAATACATAAGTATAGGCTATTTTTAGAGTCCGTATGTGTGGGGAAACAAGAGATAGGGTTGATTTCGGACCCCTCCACCAAGGGCCACGAAATTCTCCCCCTCTTCCTCCATATATACAGCCCTTAGGGCATCGTTTAGACTTTGGGTTTTGTTTAGATTAAAAGTTCGCCATAGCTGCAACTTCGCGTACTTCGTTTGTGTTCAACGACCAGACAAAGGCGTCACAGAACGCCACCTTGATCAATAAAGCTTTCATCTTATATTCGCAATATCCAGATTGCAATCTTAGTTTCTTGCTTGTTCTTCGTTTGCTCGCAGGAAACAGACCCTCGTGGTCAGGTTGATCGTGCTCCGGCGTGGTCAATAACCTCTCGGAGTTGGTTTAGCGATTGCTAAGGCGCGACGTCCTCGCACGTTCGTAGTCGGATCGTCAAAGTCGACTTCCACCAAAGCGAAATCCACCATCTCATCGTAAGACGGGACACCTTTGCCTCTATCAAGTGGTATCAGATTTCCAGGTTGCTCGGTGAGATTTTACAGTTTTTCGTAGTTTAGATCGAGTCTGTTCTTCATACCTATAGTCCACGAAAAAGCCAAAAAAAAAATTAGGGTTAGTTCATCCCATCCGAACCAATCTGAGCCTTGCATAATCTTTTCTGTATTTGCTTTGTTGAATTTGCGGTTGCATCGTCGTGTTCAGTTGCTGGTCTTAGCGTCTAGTCTTTTAGAGTTTCGAGTTCTGTTCACAAGTTGTCACGCCGTCGCCGCACCATCATCATCGCCCCTGCCATCTACCACCACCGCTCCGAATCCGTATCCATATACCACCACCAATCCGTGTCCATATACCACCACCGATCCATATCCATATACTACCACCGCTGCCATATACCACCACCATATATTCACCACCAATCCGAGTTCCTTGCTTATTAGGTTTGTTTTCGGGATCAATCTAGATTCCGATTCGTGTTTCCTTGCCGGAGTCGGGTAGCCACGCTCCGTTTAGGCCCAAAATTTTTCGAAAACGCATTTTTCGAAAAAATTTCTGGCTATCCTATTTTTAGGTGTTTCTGAGTGTTTTGAGACAGGTGCCATTATAGGAAGTTTTTTTTGACCCGTTTCCAGTTTTTGGGTCCGGGCAGTAAAAAAAAAAAAAATTGGTCGAAAAAAATTTCGTGCCCATCCTGTCAGTTTGAGCTAAGAAGAGTTTTGATCAATCGGAATCTAGATTGATCCCGAAAACAAACCTAATAAGCAAGGAACTCGGATTGGTGGTGAATATATGGTGGTGGTATATGGCAGCGGTGGTAGTATATGGATATGGATCGGTGGTGGTATATGGACACGGATTGGTGGTGGTATATGGATACGGATTCGGAGCGGTGGTGGTAGATGGCAGGGGCGATGATGATGGTGCGGCGACGGCGTGACAACTTGTGAACAGAACTCGAAACTCTAAAAGACTAGACGCTAAGACCAGCAACTGAACACGACGATGCAACCGCAAATTCAACAAAGCAAATACAGAAAAGATTATGCAAGGCTCAGATTGGTTCGGATGGGATGAACTAACCCTAATTTTTTTTTTGGCTTTTTCGTGGACTATAGGTATGAAGAACAGACTCGATCTAAACTACGAAAAACTGTAAAATCTCACCGAGCAACCTGGAAATCTGATACCACTTGATAGAGGCAAAGGTGTCCCGTCTTACGATGAGATGGTGGATTTCGCTTTGGTGGAAGTCGACTTTGACGATCCGACTACGAACGTGCGAGGACGTCGCGCCTTAGCAATCGCTAAACCAACTCCGAGAGGTTATTGACCACGCCGGAGCACGATCAACCTGACCACGAGGGTCTGTTTCCTGCGAGCAAACGAAGAACAAGCAAGAAACTAAGATTGCAATCTGGATATTGCGAATATAAGATGAAAGCTTTATTGATCAAGGTGGCGTTCTGTGACGCCTTTGTCTGGTCGTTGAACACAAACGAAGTACGCGAAGTTGCAGCTATGGCGAACTTTTAATCTAAACAAAACCCAAAGTCTAAACGATGCCCTAAGGGCTGTATATATGGAGGAAGAGGGGGGAATTTCGTGGCCCTTGGTGGAGGGGTCCGAAATCAACCCTATCTCTTGTTTCCCCACACATACGGACTCTAAAAATAGCCTATACTTATGTATTTCGAAATTACATGGGCCTGGCCCAATAATAAGGTGACGCAGCACCTAAAATAGCCTCGGGACGAAATTTATGAAGTGTCATCTTGTATATTTCGTCCAAGGCTTCATGCACCCATTATGGTGGCTTCAAAGTCCTGAAATCATCACTTGTAACTCCGTTCTTGTTTCCCTTGCGCATGCCATCATCTCCATGCTTGTTCTTGCTCCAATGTTCATCCTTCTCCAAGCTAGGCCCTTCATTTGTAAGCAAAACAAATGTATCCAATTTAGGCAGCATCATATTCTCATGAACATTAGAATCATTACCAAGAAACGAAAGTACCTGGTAATTTAGTTGGCGTGCACGAGCTCTAGTAATTGGTCCAGTATGTATAGCAGCAGGGGCTGTGGGTGTAACAATTGTATTGATGTCCTCATCAACGCCTATAGAATCCAGCGAGGCCAAGAAAACTCCTCACTTGTGTGACCGTTTTGGGCTGCGGCCAACTCTCAATAGCTTCAATCTTGGCTTTGTCAACTTCAATTCCCTGTGGAGTAACAACATAGCCAAGAAAAGATACTCGGTCGGTGCAAAAGGTGCACTTCCCAAGGTTACCAAACAAACGTGCATCACGTAGAGCAATAAAAACAGCATGTAAATGTTCCAAATGTTCTTCCAAAGATCTGCTATAAATCAGTATGTCATCAAAGTAAACTACCACAAATCGTCCAATGAAAGCACGTAAAACTTCGTTCATTAATCTCATGAAAGTACTAGGTGCATTAGTTAACCCAAAAGGCATGACTAACCACTCATATAATCCAAACTTAGTTTTAAATGCTGTTTTCCATTCATCTCCCAATTTCATACGAATTTGATGGTAGCCACTACGCAAATCAACTTTGGAGAATATTGTAGAGACACTCAATTCATCAAGCATATCATCTAGCCTAGGAATAGGATGACGATAACGAATAGTAATATTATTAATGCCTCTACAATCAACACACATACGTGATGTACCATCCTTTTTCGGCACTAGAATAATAGGAACAGCACAAGGACTAAGGGATTCGCGTATATAACCTTTGTCGAGAAGCTCTTGTACTTGACGTATAATCTCCTTCGTCTCCTCTGGATTGGTACGGTATGGTGCACGGTTTGGCAGTGAAGCACCGGGAATTAAGTCAATCTGATGCTCAATCCCTCGAATAGGCGGTAATCCCGGTGGCACGTCTTGTGGAAAAACGTCAGCGAACTCCTGCAAAATGTTAGTGACAGCAGGAGGCAAAGAGGAAGGCACGTCCTCGAATGAAAATAATGCCTCTTTGCACACAAAAGCATAGCAAACAGATTTGCTGAAATCTAGCTCATCAATATCAGATTTGGTGGCAAATAAACATGCACTTTTCAATTTAATTTCAGAAGCAACACTAGATGGTTTATTATTATGCTTCATTTGTTGCTCAAATTCTTTTGCCACAATCTGATTTTCACTCTTATTCTTCTCCTTTTGTGCTTTATTAGCTCTATTAATATCATCTTTCAAAATGGAATCAGGAGTCATAGGAAGCAAAGTAATATTTTTATCCTTATGAACAAGACTATAGTGATTGTTTCTACCATGGTGTACAGAATTTTTATCAAATTGCCATGGTCTACCAAGTAATAAGGAACATGCTTGCATAGGTACCACATCACAATCAACATAATCAGCATATGTAGAGATACTAAAATGCACACGAACAGTACGTGTTACCTTAAGCTTGCCGCTGTTGTTGAACCATTGGATGTAGTAAGGATGTGGATGTGGTCTTGTGGTGAGAGAAAGCTTCTCCACCATCTCCATGCTAGCCAAGTTGTTGCAGCTCCCTCCGTCTATGATGACGCGCACAGAACGTTCCTTCACAACTCCCTTGGTATGGAACAAATTGTGCCTCTGATTTTGCTCATCTTGAGTGACCTGCACACTCAAAACACGTTGAGCAACTAAACATTCATACCTGTCAGCGTCTTCAGGAGCCATGTATTGCGTCTCATGATCAGAATCATCTCCACCATGTTCTTCACGTGTAATAAGAGCCAAAGTCTCCTCATCATAGTCACTAGCGGACTCATATCCACCATCCGCGGTAGCAATCATCACACGCGGAGATTTGCATTCTCTCGCATAATGACCTCCTCCCTTACAACGACAACAAATAATATCACTTGTGTGCCCTGTTGATGCCATGGAAGAAGAACGCTGTGCAGGCCCCGCAGGTGCACTCTTGGCAGATAATGGTGGTTGTGCCTGTTTTCTTGTATCACGGCTGGAGGTGGCACCGGATGGAGGTGCTGGTGCAGTTGAAGTAGAAGATGCACGTGGTGTCCATGATGAAGATCGGCCTGCAGAAAAGTTAGTTCGCCCCAATGCTTGTCGATCCTGCACTTCACGTTCAGCTTTACAAGCAAGATGGAATAAACGAGTGATATTAGTATACTCCTTATAGTCTAGAATGGTCTGAATCTCTCTATTTAATCCACCCAGAAAACGTGCAAGCATAGCTTCATTCTCCTCAACAATACCACATCTAATCATGCCAGTTTGTAATTCCTGATAATATTCTTCTACAGAATTTTTCCCTTGTCTTAAACGCTGCAATTTTTGAAGCAATTCACGTTGATAATATGGTGGAACCCAACGCGTACGCATAGCAGTTTTCAAAGCAGCCAAAGTAGTTGGAATAGGATATAATCTACAATGTTCAGACCACCATACACATGCAAAACTAGTGAAAGCACAAACAGCAGCAGCAACTCGTCTCTCCTCAGGATATTGTAAACATGTAAATCGTTGTTCAGTTTCTAACTCCCAAGTAAGATATATATCAGGAACATATCTACCCTCAAATGGTGGAATATTCAATTTTAGTTTAGGAATATGGACATCATCTCGTACCTGAGGTGGTGGTGCAGGCCTACCATTACGAATATATACCTGAGGTCGACCTGCTGGTGGTGGTGCTGGTGGCTGCTCGTAGATCTGATTTTGATCAACCTCATCCTCATAATCGCCCGCATACTCATCATCCTCCTGGGTACCAGCAACAGCAGTAGCAGGAGCCACAGAAGTATCAACAGCAGCACCAACAGTTTGGCCAAACGCAAGAGGAACACGGCTCGCTCGGCGAAGGTCTATTTCGCGACATGGAGGTAGATGTTGTTGTTGTTGTTGGAGAGGTGCGTTAGGTGCAGCGGGTGGTGGTGGTGGAAGACACGCGAGCAATTCATTAAATCTGTTATCGAGCTTTGTTTCGAACGTCTTCTCAAGGCCAGTGATCTTCTCCATGGCCTCTTCAAAATTGTTCAGCACATCTTGCACCTGTTCAGTCATCATTTGCTGAAACTTATCATGAAGCTCCTTGTTCGATAAATTCTCCCAGTCAATCTCGTCGGCTTGTGATCCTGGCATGGTTAGCAGCAATAGAAATACACAAGAATATGATCCTACAGACTACGAACAAGTGGTGGTGGTGGGTGTCACAAATCCGTCAAGCAAAACTCAAATTCTTACCAGTTCTTACCCAGCAACAGGCGGTGATCGGCAACCGTTGTAGTCAAAACTCTCAAAGCTTGGATAGAGCGATTACCAGGGAGAGTCAAACGCACGACGTAGATGTATGTGGAGCTGGGAAGGCTTATACTATGGTAGCAAAAAGGGTCAGCAATAATCAATTCAGAGATGCAAAGTTGAATAAACGCTCAACGACGGTACTGTGCTGGTCCTAGGCTAGACTGTGCTAGAGACGCGAGCCTAGAACACCAACAAAATCACGGCGCGGCACGTAAACAAGGGAAAAGCACACTCTGAATTTTTTTTTTCGCTCCTTTTTTTTTGCGCTCTTTTTTTTTGCGCTCTTTTTTTTTTGCGAAAAATCACTATAATGGCGAGTGTCTCAAAACTCTTCCTAGCTCAAACTGACAGGATGGGCACGAAATTTTTCGACCAATTTTTTTTTCGACTGCCCGGACCCAAAAACTGGAAACGGGTCAAAAAAAACTTCCTATAATGGCACCTATCTCAAAACACTCAGAAACACCTAAAAATAGGATAGCCAGAATTTTTTTCGAAAAATGCGTTTTCGAAAAATTTTGGGCCTAAAAGGAGCGTGGCTACCCGACTCCGGCAAGGAAACACGAATCGGAATCTAGATGGATCTCGAAAACAACCCTAATAAGCAAGGAACTCGGATTGGTGGTGGATATATGGTGGTGGTATATGGCAGCGGTGGTGGTAGCGGTGGTAGTATATGGATATGGATCGGTGGTGGTATATGGACACGGATTGGTGGTGGTATATGGATACGGATTCGGAGCGGTGGTGGTAGATGGCAGGGGCGATGATGATGGTGCGGTGGCGGCGTGACAACTTATGACCAGAACTCGAAACTCTAAAAGACTAGACTCTAAGACCAGCAACTAGACACGACGATGCAACCGCAAATTCAACAAAGCAAAACCCTAAAAAGATTATGCAAAGGCTCAGATTGGTTCGGATATGATGAACTAACCCTAATTTTTTTGTGGTTTTTTCATGGACTGTAGGTATGAAGAACAGACTCGATCTAAACTACGAAAAACTGTAAAATCTCACCGAGCAACCTGGAAATCTGATACCACTTGATAGAGGCAAAGGTGTCCCGTCTTTCGATGAGATGGTGGATTTCGCTTTGGTGGAAGTCGACTTTGACGATCCGACTACGAACGTGCGAGGACGTCGCGCCTTAGCAATCGCTAAACCAACTCCGAGAGGTTATTGACCACGCCGGAGCACGATCAACCTGACCACGAGGGTCTGTTTCCTGCGAGCAAACGAAGAACAAGCAAGAATCTGATATTGCAATTTGGATATTGCGAATATAAGATGAAAGCTTTATTGATCAAGGTGGGGTTCTGTGACGCCTTTGTCTGGTCGTTGAACACAAACGAAGTACGCGAATTTGCAGCTATGGCGAACTTTTAATCTAAACAAAACCCAAAGTCTAAACGATGCCCTAAGGGTTGTATATATGGAGGAAGAGGGGGGGAATTTCGTGGCCCTTGGTGGAGGGGTCCGAAATCAACCCTATCTCTTGTTTCCCCACACATACGAACTCTAAAAATAGCCTATACTTATGTATTTTGAAATTACATGGGCCTGGCCCAATAATAAGGTGACGCAGCACCTAAAATAGCCTCGGGACGAAATTTATGAAGTGGCATCTTGTATATTTCGTCCAAGGCTTCATGCACACATTATGGTGGCTTCAAAGTCCTGAAATCATCACTTGTAACTCCGTTCTTGTTCCCCTTGCGCATGCCATCATCTCCATGCTTGTTCTTGCTCCAATGTTCATCCTTCTCCAAGCTAGGCTCTTCATTTGTAAGCAAAACAAATGTATCCAATTTAGGCAGCATCATATTCTCATGAACATTAGAATCATTACCAAGAAACGAAAGTACCTGATAATTTAGTTGGCGTGCACGAGCTCTAGTAATTGGTCCAGTATGTATAGCAGCAGGGGCTGTGGGTGTAACAATTGTATTGATGTCCTCATCATCTTGCCTCTAGTGTGTGCGTGTTCTTGTGTTTCTTGTGTGTGAAAAGTTTCCGTGCAAAGGCTTCTTCTTTTTCGTGTTGAAACTTGCGGTGACTTGAGCTCACGGTACTACCGCGGTCGGCTACGGTACTACCGCAGCCAGCCACGGTACTACCGTCACCACGCGGCAGTAATTTTTTACTGCCGCCTGGTTGAGCGGTACTACCGCCTCGGCGCGGTACTTCCGCCCGAGCGGTACTACCGCGATGATATGCGGTACTACCGCGCCGGTTCGAGCGCGTGGGGATAAGGACGGGCAGGGGGAGTTTTAACTCTCCATACCAATTCGCTGTCCTCTCTCTCCATGTCGTCTCCTTCTCTCCCTCGCTCAAGAATGGAGCCGGCGTTCGTCACCGGATCTCCTCCACCGGCTGCCCTCCTGTGATTCCGACCGGTGGGATCGTTCCCCACCACGTGCTCTTGCTATGGACCCAGGTTTATCCCCAACTCCCTCTTCGTGTTGATTGTTTTTAGTGTTTCTAAGTTTTGGGGGAGGCTTGTGTGTTCTTGAGATTCTTAGGCTTAATCTCTGCAAGAGTAGGATGATGGAGCGTGGTATTGCATAGGATTTATACTTGTATTGTTGTCTTGCGCTAGATCGGATCACCGTGGCACCGCCATTGTTTCGCGGTTCTTTTCAGATTCAAACCGCCCGTTGGATCTGACGCGACGCGGTACTACCTCCCGTCTGGCGCAGTACTACCGCTTGCATGGTACTACCGCCCCTCGGGAGCGGTACTACCGCGTTCTGTGCGGTACTAAAAGTTTACTTCCGCCCCAACCATGGTACTACCGTGCCCTAGCACGGTACTACCGCGTTTGGAGCAGTACTAATATTTTAGTACCGCAAGCCGTGGCAGTTTTACCGTGGCTCACATCTATCGCATGCCAACTTTCTTGTATGCCTTCTATGTGTTTATTGTGCTTTTTCATGGCCTTTGCATTGATCTTCTCGCGTCTTTGGTGTTTTGCGTGTGTGTCTCAGGTGGTGGCTCTCTCCGGTCCAACCCTAGTCGTGACACTGGCTCCAAACGTCTGCGCAACCCAGGTGAAGTACCAGAAGGCTCGTCTGCCTCCAAGCGCAATGTCAAGCACTCAGCTAGCAAGCACAAGGAGCCCGCTAAGGGCATGGATGAGATAGCCCAAGCTGATTATGTCCGTCTCAGGAAGCTTCACCCTTATGTGCATCCGCGTGCCACCTTTAGAGGCTGTGAGCTGTTCTGGAACAAGCAACAGGTCAACATCTATCTGGATGTCATCAAGAACAAGCAGAACACCTATGTGGAGGTGAAGTGGATTGATATGCATCACATGAGGAAGGACAAGTTTCGTGACTATTTTGGAGAGGCTCTGGACTTGGTGGAGCAGTTTAGCATTGAGCATGTGATTACCTTCCACCTCGACTATGACCCTGAGCTTATCTGTCAGTTCTTTGCCTCAGTCTACTTTCACTCCGATGAGGAACGAAGGATGACCTGGATGACCAATGGTCGTAAGCTGTCTGCTACCTTGAAGGAGTTCATGGATCTCCTCCAGGTTCCTGATGATGGACTCGACTCTCTAGTGGGTGTTCGCCCCCATGCCAATGCTGATTCTGCCAGCAAGGATAGACTTGCCCCTTTCATGGTTGAGAAGGCACTCGCCAATGGCAAGACAACTTTGGTGCTCAACCCTTTCCTGGATATCATGTATCGCATCTTCCGCAACTCCTTGTTCCCTCGCATCGGTGATAAAGACAAGGTTCATGCCTATATGGTGGACATGATGCTCATCTGCGAGGATGCTCATTCGTCTCAGTCATAGCCACTTGATGTCTCACACATCATGTGGTGTGAGCTCCAGTTTGCAGTGTTCAACCGCAAGGTGCCTATCTATGGGCCCTATCTGTTTCTGCTGATTTCGAAGACTGGGGAGAAGATGTTTCCTGATGATGAGTTTCTTGCTCCTGACTGGGTTCGCCATGAGCCCATCTGCCTGCGTATCAAACCCAACTGGGCCAACACCACTACTCGCGCCGAGGCGACTACTGCTAGGACTGCTGTTGATGAGGAGGATGCTGGTGCCGAGGATGTTGCTGAGGGCCATGCTGCTAGACCTTCCCAGAGTGCCTCTATGCCATCATGGTCTAGGAAGCTGAAGGACAAGATGAAGACTCTTTTCTGCATGCAAGCCAAGGGGCAGTACAGGACTCACGTGGCGTCCAAGGAGAGTCGTCGCCGGGACAACAAGATCTTGCAGCTCTATGGTGAGGCAGTGTCTGGCGGGTCTGAGGAGCACATCACTCCAGAAGCCGAGTGGATGGAGAAGCAGGGCTACAGGTGGACTAAGTCTGAGGAGGATGTCGAGGAGACCATCCCTGCTGCCGAGGAGACCGACGGAGAGGGTTGGGACGAGTTCTCTACTTGAACCACCTCTTGTGTGTAGGTGTCCTCTCTGCCTTTTTGGCGTCTCGATGCCAAAGGGGGAGAGAGTGTAGGGATTTGCGAGTGTGTCGTGTGTTTGCTGCTTTCTTGTTTGTGTCGTGTGTTTGCTGCTTTCTCGGTTGAACCTTGGTAGCTTTACTTCGTATGGTGTAAGACATATGCACTCTATCTATCCTAGCGAGCTTGTGTTATATTGTGCTATATTTATGCTTTGCTATGCTTATTATCATGTCTTAGTCTCTAAAATATAGGGGGAGTGTTGATCCTAGTCTGTGTGCTATCCAGTCCAAAGCATTCATCTAAAGTGCACACATCTAGGGGGAGCCCGTCTATATTTTAGAGAGGTGGGGTTTGCCCCTGCTCTAAATTATCTTATCCATATGCAAATCCCGTGTTGTCATCAATCCACCAAAAAGGGGGAGATTGTAAGGGCATATTTTTCCCTTAGGTGTTTTGGTGATTGATGACAATGCATTTGCGGACTAATCGTGTGCCTTGAGTTTCTCAGGTTATTCATATCTAGGCACCTGACGATTCGGTGCCCCTCGGAGACTATTGAAGTCGGCGTCGTTCTACGTTTCTCTTTGGTGGATTTGAGTCGTAGGAGAGCCGTACTATTAAGAGGGGGTCCGTGTCGGAAAGGTTTGGGTGGAATCAACACGTACACTTGTTCCTCCTTTCCCTGCATTTTGGAGCTTCCCTTTGTTATCTTGGTTGTGCGGAAATCTGACGACTACTGCTGTGCTTGCGGTAGTACCGCAAGTACACGCGGTAGTACCGCTGTGTGTCACGGTAGTACCGCTCATCTAGAGCGGTAGTACCGCGGCTCCCTGGCCTTTTGCCGCTCCGGTGCGGTAGTAGGGGCGGATGTAATTTTTTTACATCCGCGCCCTCCATGGTAGTACCGCTCGTCCAGCGCGGTAGTACCGTGGAGGCCCATGGTAGTACTGCTCCCTAGGAGTCGTAGTACCGTGGCCCTCCTACCTAGTACCGCAGTGTCGCGGTAGTAGGCGCGGATGTAATTTTTTACATCCGCGCCCGCACGGTAGTACCGCGCCTCGCGGGCGGTAGTACCACGTCGGATTTTTGTACCTCCTCCGGTTCAGCGGAAGTAGGCACGGATGTAATTTATTTCATCCGCGCCCTTCCCAGGCCATGACTTTCCTGCCTTGTGGTAGTACCGCAGGTGGGTGCGGTAGTATCGTGCAAGCGGTAGTACTGCCCCCTTATCAGGCTAGTTCCGGCCTGTGTTGCTGTCGCGGTAGTACTGTGGTTAGCCACGGTAGTACCGCACAGCCTCGCGGTAGTACCGCGCCCCTGGAGCGGTAGTACCGTGTGTCGCGGGCTGAACATGTGGATAACGGTTGGATTTTGTCCACGACTATATAAGGGGCGTCTTCTACCTCTAGTTGACTACCTCTTCGATCTCTAAGCTCCATTGTTGCTCCAAGCTCCATTTTCACTCGATCTCTCTCCCTAGCCAATCAAACTTGTTGATTTGCTCGGGATTGGGTGACAAGTGCCCGATCTACACTTCCACCATAGGATATTTGATTCCCCCCACTTATCCCTTGCGGATCTTGTTACTCTTGGGTGTTGAGCACCCTAGACGGTTGAGGTCACCTCGAAGCCATACTCCATTGTGGTGAAGCTTTGCGGGATTATTGGGAGCCTCCGAGTGTTGTGGAGATAGCCCCAATCTTGTTTGTAAAGGTCCGGTTGCCGCCTTCAAGGGCTCCAATAGTGGAATCACGGCATCTCGCATTGTGTGAGGGCGTGAGGAGATTACGGTGGCCCTAGTGGCTTCTTGGGGAGCATTGTGCCTCCACACCGCTCTAACGGAGATGTACTTCCCCTTAAAAGGAAGGAACTTCGGTAACACATCTCGTCTCCACCGGCTCCACTCTTGGTTATCTTATCCCTTTACTTTTGCAAGTTTACTTGTGCTATATCCATTGCTTGCTTGTGTGCTCATTGTCTTTGCATCATATAGGTTGTCCACGTAGTTGCACATCTAGACAACCTATTTCATTGCAAGGTTTAAATTGTTAAAGAAAAGTCTAAAAATTGTTAGTTGCCTATTCACCCCCCCCCCCTCTAGTCAACTATATCGATCATTTCAAGCTCGACTACGCTTCCGTCTACCACCCGCAAACAAATGGCCAGGTCGAATGGGCAAATGGTCTTATCCTGAGCGGCATAAAACCCAGATTAGTGCGATCTTTATCAGAATCGGATAGGCACTAGGTAGAGGAGCTCGACTCTGTACGCTGGGGACTGCGGACCACACCAAATCGAACCACCAGATACACACCATTCTCTATGGTGTACGGTGCGGAAGCAGTACTACCCTGCGACATAATACATGATTCGCCACGCGTACGCATGTACGAAGAGAAGGAAGCCGAGTTAGATTGGCAGGATAACTTGGATGCCCTGGAGGAGGAGCGCGATGTCGCAAAAGCCCGTTCCACATTCTATCAGCAACAGGCTCGGTGATATCAAAGAAGAGAAGTGCGGGCCAAAACTTACAATATTAGCGAGCTCATTCTAAGCCTACCGGAGAAGAAGAAGGACAAACCCAAACCCAGATGGGAAGGTCCCTTCGTCATAGACAAAGTTCTCACCGGAGGAGCGTACCGCCTATGTAATTTATCTGACAACAGACTCGAGCCGAACCCATGGAACGCGGCTAGACTCCGGAGATTCTACGCCTAACACCGAACACAGTGTTCGTCTCCTCACCCCTCCTTTTTACTGCCGGTTGAGCCGGATGTGTACCTCAGACTGGGTGAAGCCGAAAGCTAGTTTCCTTAAGAGAATATTCGATCGGTGAACAAAGGATGTATCCGTTCGTTACAACAAAGAACCCCAGAAGCTTTGTATCCTGCGCCATCGCGCGTAGTCCGGACATGTGCATCAACAAATGGATACCTAGGGAAAGGAACCCTTAACGGAACTATTCTCCCTAGAAGATGTTTCTTGCTACCCATGCAATATAACATAACTAGTTGGGTACTTGTCTGTTCAAGCACCTATGAACCCTACGCCTGGTCTCCATGCATGCCCGAGCGGGTATTCGGACACACCCCGGACTATAGGATCCGGGGGCTGAAGCAAAAAGGTCTGCCATGACAAATGATTTCAATCCGGCTAGAGGCTACTTATGCCAATCAATTTACACAGCCACTGAGACTGAATATATTCCTCTTTTATACCATCTAACAGGTTATCTAGCCTACAATCTTGCTGAGAATACTTAGCGGCTAATGCTACCTGGTCATACACCAGGCTCACGGGAATTTCTTGCCCATCGGGCCCCGCCGGTCCCACTTCAGCCATATGGTTAGGGTCCAGCTTGGTATAGCGCGTCTTCACCATCGCCTAGGCTTCTCTTTCTTCTTGTCGGCAGGCTGATATCTTCCACAAACAGAAGCGCCGCCGGGCTCCTTGAAGCAGGTCCGCAAGCTCCCCCATGCCATTCTGCAGTAGGCTTGAGGGCCACAAGACCTGAGCAACGCCTTGCATCACCTGTCGAGCACAATCGTGCATCTGCGACAGTTCTTGCAGCAAATCACTTGCAGATGAGGGCATCTCCTCTTCAGGGCGACCCGTTAGCATTCCTGCAAGGAAAAATCTTTTTAATAAACTTCCTCGCCGAACTATCAAACATTTCGCTTGAGTTCTTACCATAAATACCGCGACGAAGTTTTTTGTTCTCCTTCACGGAGTCTGCCAGTTGTGCGCGTACGTCCTTTAATTCCACGTCCAGATGAATATTGGCATCATGAAGCTTGTTCTTCTCTTGCGTCACCTGCGTAAGGATGCGCTCACCGGCCTTTAGTTGTCATTGAAGATGCGAGTCATCACCCACTGCACCATCCGGATTCACTCCAGGATTGTCTGCAGAACTTACTGTTAGACTGACCGCACCAGCCATCTATTAACTAGCACATCTGTGTATAATGGAGACAAATATTACCGGCAGGGGCCTGACAGGATCCCTCTAACTTGGCTACCAAATTAGAAAATTGGGCCTTGCAGGCCTCCAGCTCCCGCGCCAATTGTTCATTCTTGTCCACAAGGACCTGTGGATATATTGATCCTTCAAACAGATGTCCCAACTATTCTAAGTCTCAGGGGCTACTGCTAGGCATACTTATCAAAATCTCTTACCCGTATGTCTTTGGTATATTGGCTTGTCGCTTGGGCAAGCCCGCCTCGAGCGGCTCGGACATATGCATCCGCTGAATTGAAGGCATTAAAAGCCTCTTCGGAAAAGATGTTGTGCCGGAGCACGGCCCTTCGGCGCCGGTGGTTCATGGCGCTCTCCACTTCGGAGTTCGTTGCCGAGCACATATCTGCACCCTCTGTCGGGGAGCTATGCGGTGCTGGACTCGTATCCACCACCGCCCTCGAAGCCGGTTCTGGAACCCGACTGGTGGAGGCGTGGTTGGTGGGGTTTCCAGATATAGCCCGGTTATTCCTCTTCCTGCCAGACACAAAGGCCGCTGTCATATTTAAAATTCTATGACAGCGGGACAGGCTATGACTTTACCTCTACAGTGGTGTGTCAGCCCGCACCGCCTTCCTCTTGAGCCTGCCCGATCTGACTGCCCGTGGTTGACGAGTCCCTAGGGGCTCGGCCCCTCGCTCCGGCTGTCGTTTCTGCAAATAGAGCGACGCCTCAAAGGTAAACTACAATACCTGGAGAAAGTCCTCTTCGGTGGATAGGGTTTTTCAGCTCAGCTTACACGCGACATAGGAAGCAGCCCAGGGGAGTCGGCCGTAATGACCACCAGGGCGCCGTCCCAGCTCGCCTGATAAAATACTTTGTTGACAAGCTCCACGGTAATATTCGGATCTACTTTGAGTCTCGGATCTAGGGCCCTTCCAGGGTCCTCTGGTTGCGAGGAGGGGCTGAAGATTCCTTCCATGGCCCTCCTTAGTTCCTGCTCCGAAACATTGATGCAAGTAATCTTAGTAGAAGTATGATAGAGTAAATGAAGCCGGGAGAAGAATGG
>NC_057798.1:357715901-357812875 GCF_018294505.1 Triticum aestivum | reverse complement strand
AACTCCTCCTCTTCCCCTTTGTACAAATCGGACAATATCCTTGCCAAAGCGGCAGCGGAGTCCGGACCCTTACGACCACAGTGGGTGGCGTCATCTTCCCCGTTGTAATGCCACATGGGCTTCCCCCGATATTGCAGCGGCTGCACTCCTCTCTTTATGCATATTGCCATGACTTCAACAATCGTCAGTCCGTACTTGGCCAGCAACTTTATCTTGTTCGTCAGGAGGAATATCTCCCTTGTGTCCTGTTCTTGAGGGCCCCAGGGACGCCACCTTAGGCATGCCCTCGGTGGGGCGTTGCTGAACTTGAGGAGACCCCTCCGGACTGGATCCAGAAGGGGAACGTCATTTGTATAAAACCACTCTGAAGGCCAGTTTTCTGGTGCATTCTCAGGAGTGCCGGACAAGTATCCGGTCTCGGCAATGCGCCATACTTCGGCCCCGCCCACTTGATACAGGGACTCCCCCTGGGTGTGGGGGACAAGGCAGAACAGCTTCCTCCACAATCCGAAGTGTGGTTTGCAGCCTAAAAACAGCTCGCATAAGGCGACATACCCCGCTATGTGCAAAATGGAGGCTGGGGTAAGATTGTGTAACTGGAGGCCATAGAACTCCAGGAGCCCGCGGAGAAACGGGTGGATAGGAAACCCGATGCCCCTTAGCAGATGCCAGATGGGGCATATTCGCTCCTCCGGAGACGGGTTGGGAGATCCCTCAGCTTGTTCCCCTCCATCGTAAGTAGCTATTCCAGCTCGGACGGAGACCATGAATGCCGGTGGAAGAAACCCTTGAGTTTGTAACTTCACCAAGCAACTGTGAGGAACTAAGCACTCTCCCCAATCCCCCGACTTAGAGAGAGGAGGGCAAGTAGAAGAGCTGCGACGGCTGGCCATGCTGGAATGGCTTTTCGTGAAGCGCTCTAGGATGCTAGCTCAAGGGAGGAGAGTGAGGTTTGGATCTGAGAATCCCTGTCCCTTCAAATAGACGGTTGGCCCGGAGGATCGAGGGTGGCAGATGCAAAAATACCTTGGCTCATCGCATTCGCTCGACACGTCGAGATGGTCATTACTGAGGCGCTGAAGCCGAGGAGCACAACATTGATTGGAGACCGGACACTATTCGTCGTAACAGGTACTTTGGAGTATTCGAAGGAGGAACCCTCCTTGCAATGCCGAAGACAATACTGCGCGCCAGACTCATCGTCATTGGAGCCTGGTTCAGGGGCTACTGAGGGAGTCCTGGATTAGGGGGTATTCGGACAGCCGAACTGTGTACAACGTCCGGACTATTGAAGCGTGAAGATACAAGACTCAAGACTTCGGCCCGTGTCCGGATGGGACTTTCCTTGGCGTGGAAGGCAAGCTTGGCGATATGGATATTATATTTTCTTCCTTGTAACCGACTCCATGTAAACACTAGCCCTCTCCGATGTCTATATAAACCGGAGAGGTTGGTCCATAGAAGGCCGATCACGATTACATTCATACCATCATAGGCTAGCTCCTAGGGTTTAGCCTCTACGATCTCGTGGTAGATCTACTCTTGTACTACCCATATCATCAATATTAATCAAGCAGGAAGTAGGGTTTTACCTCCATCGAGAGGGTACGAACCTGGGTAAACATCTGTATCCCTTACTTCTTGTTACCATGAGCCTTGACGCACAGATCAGGACCCCCTACCCGAGATCCACCGGTTTTGACACCGACACCCATGGGCGGGGGATACGGTGTACTAAGCAAGCTTCTCCTTGTTCTGCGAGTTGACGGGACACATCAAAAGTACTCCAGTGTATAGAGACTTGCCTCTAAGGTAGGCCCCACATGGTTTGACTCTTTTTTTAATTTAACATAACGCGTCAAGTTGCAATTTGTTTGTTCACCCGTGGTAGGCGATCCTCCCTCCACCAAGTGGACAACCAGTACATGTGCCAAATTACCACATGGGCTACCTTTTTCGTACAAAAATGAACTCCACAGTGTACCCGCGCGGGTGTGGTTGGGAAAGATACGGGAGTATGTGCGCCATGCGTGCACCTCTTCTCTTCGTGCATGTCCCCCACCTACGTGGGTGTGTGTGAGAAAGATACAAATCTAGACATAATGCGCCGTCCATCCCCATGCCTTCGCCCAGTCCGGCCACCAGTCATCACCACGGCACCACGCCCCACTCCTCCTCACCTTATCTCTCATATTTCTCCCTCCATTTTTATATACAAGGGGCCACTATCAAAATTACAATTTGCAGATATACAAGGCCACTAACACTAATCGATGCAATATTAAGGGTGTTTGCCTCGTGGTACTAGCAAAGGAGGACATTAATTATCCCTTGCATGCATGCGTGAGTTTATAAAAAATGCATCTTGATGTTCCGTCCAATGCACGGGCATCTTGCTAGTCCATGAACACAACACATGGCAAAATTCCACGACGGACAAGGGATTTGAATCTGTTGGGAGGGGCTGTTTGGATCTTGCCCGGGGTAGCCAAAATATTGGCAACCCTTTTGTCCACCGGTGCCTTTGCCACCGATGAACGAGGAATGGCTCGTGTGCTCATGCTATCATGCATCCTCCAGCGCGCATGTTGGAGACGAGCTCGCACGAGCTGTGTTTTTTTGTCCCACAACGCCGCCTGAGCTGCCCGCAGACCGACCGGCGACCCGCAAATTACGCCATCCAACCGTAGTTGCACACATTATGACAGCAAATCAACTAACCGGACGAAATTCACGCAAACACGTAGACAAACTGATATTTCATATAAACAATGATGTAAATTGATGAGGACATGACTACCTTGGATATGACCAAAAATATTGCATATATGCATATTTGTCAGGTGATTTCTAGTGCAAACTATTCAATAATCTATTTATGTTATCCAGAACAAAAATACTTCACACACTTTTGTGTTTTGTCTAATTGCAGGTGTATGGGTCATTTGTACAATCCACATATGAAGATAAGGAAGAAAGAGATGTTTATTTGCTGTCCAAAAAGTTCTCTCACGTCACTTTTGGCCCAAGAGAAGATAGAGTCCAAGTCTCTCACGTTCTGGATTCAGATTCGGACTGCACAGACATACCTGACTCAAAACGCACACAAGTTTTTCATACGGACTCCGAATTGGGTGATTCTTTTTTTGTTGGAAACTAGATTTGGTGCACTTTCCAACCCAATTGGAATCACCATCAAATTCGTCCGGAGCGTTGAGTTGTGGATGAAACAATCTGATGCTGCAGCAGAATCCGAGTCAAACTACAAGTCCAAAGGTGTTACATCAACTCCACTTGGGCCCATTGGCCTTGTACGACCTAGATTTAGTTTTAGGCTGCCTTGGGACGTCCTCCCACCTCCTTGGCCGCCACCCCTTGCTCCTATATAAGTAGATCCATCTAGTAGCTTTTCCTTGGGATTTGTTTAGTTAAAAGTTAGCCATTGCAACTTCGTGTGCTTCGTTTGTGTCCAACGACCAGACCAAGACCACTTTTCGGATCCTCACCATTATCAATACTTCATATATATTCGCAATATTCAGATTGCTTTTATCATATTCTTGCTCGTTCTTCGATTGCTTGCAGGAATAGACCTTCGTGGTTAGGCTGACCGTGCTTCCAGCATCGTCAGTAACCTCTCGGAGTTGGTTTAGCGATTACTAAGGCGCAACGTCGTGCACGTTTGTAGTCGGATCGTCAAAGTCGTCTCCACCAAATCGATAGTTATCATCTCATCGAAAGATCGGGACACCCTCGCCTCTACCAGGAGGAGGATCCCCTAAGATTTCAACAGGCAAATTGTGTTGCAGAATAGGTTCCTGTTTAAAGAATACTTCATCTATTTCACTTCTTTCATTCATGAACATATCATTTTCATGGTCTAGCAAATAGTGTTCTAAAGGATCACTAGGAGGTACAACAATAGAAGCAAGACCAATAATTTTATCCTTACTAGGAAATTCTTCCTGACGATGTTGTTTACTAAATTTAGAGAAATTAAACTCATGGACCATATCATCCAAGCCAACAGTAACAACATTCTTTTTGCAGTCTATCTTAGCATTAACAGTACGCAAGAAGGGTCTACTAAATATGATGGGACAAAAGCTATCTTATGGAGAACCAAGAACAAGAAAATCAGCGGGATATTTGGTTTTCCCACACAAGACTTCAACATCTCTAACAATTCCCATTGGAGATATAGTATCCCTATTGACAAGTTTAATTGTAACATCAATATCTTCTAACTCAGCAGGTGCAATATCATGCATAATTTCTTTGTATAAATCAATGGGTATAACACTAGCGCTAGCACCCATATCACATAAGCCATGATAACAATGATCTCCTATTTTAACAGAAATAACAGGCATGCCTACCACAGGTCTATGTTTATCTCTATCACAGGTTTAGTAATTCTAGCAGTTTCACCAGTGAATTGAATAACATGCCCATCAATATTATCAGACAAGAGATCTTTAACAATAGCAATATTGGGTTCTACTTTGACTTGCTCAGGGGGTGTATAAGTCCTAGTATTGCTTTTACAAACAACGGTTGAAGCTTTAGCATGATCCTTCATTCTAACAGGGAAAGCTGGTTTCTCAACATAAGAAGTAGGAACAATAGGATCATTATAAGTGACAATCTTTTCTCCAACTTTAATAGGTGCAGCTACTTTTACTTCTATGGGAGGATGATATTTAAACCACTTCTCCTTGGGGAGATCAACATAAGTAGCAAAATATTCACATAAAGAAGCTACTATCTCAGAGTCAAGTCCATATTTAGTGCTAAACTTACGGAAAATATTGGTATCCATAAAAGATTTAACACAATCAAACTTAGGTGTAATACCTGACTCCTTACCTTCATCGAGGTCCCAATCTTTAGAGTTGCGTTTAATTCTATCGAATAAATTCCATCCAAATTCAATAGACTTCATCATAAAAGAGCCAACACAAGAAGTATCGAGCATGATGCGATTATTATCAGAAAGCCGAGCATAAAAATTCCGGAGAATTGTCAATTTTGAGAGCTCATGATTGGGGCATGAATATAACATTGATTTAAGCCTCCCCCAAGCTTGAGCGATGCTTTCTCCTTCGCGAGGCCAAAAATTATATATATAATTGCGATCACGATGAACAAGATCCATAGGGTAATACTTTTGATGAAATTCCAATTTCAATCGTTTATAGTTCCATGATCTCGTATCATCACATAGCCTATACCATGTTAATGCATCTCCCTCCAAAGATAAAGGGAAAGCCTTCCTCTTAACGGCATCATCGGGTATACCTGCAAGCTTAAATAGTCCACAAATATCATCCACAAAGCCTTGATGTTCGTCAGGATGCTTTGTTCCATCTCCTGCGAAAGTGTTAGCTAGCAGTTTTTCCATCATACCCGAAGGAATCTGAAAAGCAGTTTCATTTTCAATAGATTCAGTAGGTTCAGTAGGTTGAGGAGCAACTCTTGGCTCAACTGGATGGGTTGAAGATACCCCGAACAAGCCCCTTAAACCATTACTTTCCATGGTAACAAGTGACAGAAAATTTCAGCACACTAAATAAATTTTTCCTTACCAAATTCCACCTACCAAAGGCACTTCATTCCCCGGCAACGGCGTCAGAAAAGAGTCTTGATGACCCACAAGTATAGGGGATCTATTGTAGTCCTTTCAATAAGTAAGAGTGTCAGACCCAACGAGGAGCAGAAGGAAATGATAAGCAGTTTTCAGCAAGGTATTCTCTGCAAGTACTGAAATAAGTGGTAACAGATAATTTTGTGATAGGATAAATTGTAACGAGCAACAAGTAACAAAAGTAAATAAAGTGCAGAAAGGTGGCCCAATAGTTTTTGTATCAAAGGACAAGCCTGGACAAACTCTTATAATAGGAAAAGCGCTCCCGAGGACACATGGGAATATCGTCAAGCTAGTTTTCATCACGCTCATATGATTCGCGTTCGGTACTTTAATAATTTGATATGTGAGTGGACCGGTGCTTGGTTACTGACCTTACTTGGACAAGCATCCCACTTATGATTAATCTCTATTGCAAGCATCCGCAAGTACAACAAAAGTATTAAGGTAAACCTAACCATAGCATGAAACATATGGATCCAAATCAGCCCCTTACGAAGCAGCGCATAAACTAGGGTTTAAGCTTCTGTCACTCTAGCAACCCATCATCTACTTATTACTTCACAATGCCTTCCTCTAGGCCCAAATAATGGTGAAGTGTTATGTAGTCAACTTTCACATAACACCACTAGAGGTTAGACAACATACATCTTATCAAAATATCGAACGAATACCAAATTCACATGACTACTAATAGCAAGACTTCTCCCTTGTCCTCAGGAACAAACGTAACTACTCACAAAGCATATTCATGTTCATAATCAGAGGGGTAATATTGTGCATAAAGGATCTGAACATATGATCTTCCACCAAATAAACCAACTAGCATCAACTAGAAGGAGTAATTAACACTACTAGCAACCTACTAGCACCAATCCCGGACTTCGAGACAAGAATTGGATACAAGGGATGAACTAGGGTTTGGAGATGAGATTGTGCTGGTGAAGATGTTGATGGAGATTGCCCTCTCCCGATGAGAGGAGCATTGGTGATGACGATGGTGATGATTTCCCCCTCCCGGAGGGAATTATCCCCGGCAGGACAGCTCTATCGGAGCCCTAGATTGGTTCCGCCAAGGTTCCGCCTCGTGGCGGAGGAGTCTCGTCCTGAAAGGTTCTCCTCTATTTTTTTCTCATCGAAAGACTTCATATGGGAGAAGATGGACGTCGGAGGGCCACCAGGGGGCCCACGAGGTAGGGGGCGCCCAGGGGGGGTGCCCCCCACCCTTGTGAGCAGGGTGTGGGCCCCCTAGCCTTCATCTTTTGCGACGAATTTTCTTTATTTATTCTAAGGTATTCCGTGGAGTTTCAGGACTTTTGGAGTTGCGCAGAATAGTCCTTCAATATTTGCTCCTTTTCCAGCCCAGAATTCCAGCTGCCGGCATTCTCCCTCTTCATGTAAACCTTGTAAAATAAGCGAGAATAGCCATAAGTATTGTGACATAACGTGAAATAACAGCCCATAATGCAATAATTATCGACATAAAAGCATGATGCAAAATGGACGTATCAACCATTTATCCGTAAGTAATGTTATTCATCGCAATTAGTAATATTGTCTTGCTCTGTCCCATGCTTTCTAGCTTCCTCCTAATAAGACTCACATTCTTTTTTCAACAGATGAGGTTCAAGTTGGATCCCAAAGATGATGCAACTAAACAAGCATGCACTCATGTTTTTTAGTCTGCTCTGCGACAGTATTGGTACCATCTTAGAAAATCTCACTTTGAAGGCAAGGCTAACAACGAAATCGCCCAATCATCTGAAGTGGAATATATTACAGATGAAGACTGGACATCCCTTGTTAAACACTGGTCTGATCCAAAGTATCAGGTAGGCTAGATGTATTTGATCAGACCACATCTTGAACTTGTATTTATGTATGTGCCTTACAAGTGTATCTTCTTCTAGGCTAATGTTTTAAGAACAAGACCAACTGTTGTAAAGTGAAATTCCAACAGATAACAGGATCTCATAGCTATATTGCACACTACGAGGCTCTTGTAAATAGCTGCTACTTCCTTCTTTTTTCTGTGCCATTTTATCGTATCTATATTGACTTGTTCCAAATACAGAGGAAATCCCGTGCAGACCAAAAAGAACCTGAACCGAATGCAGTGTAAATCTTCAAGGATTGCCACACCAACAAGATGAAGGGCATGAGCACACCAGTTCAAGCCGTTGTTGTAAGTCCTTTCTCCTCCTGGCTTTGAACTGATTGGTACTGTGATGTGTTCATTTAACTGCTTGGTTTGCAGCCAATGTCAGTTACTCTGTTCACTTTTATACACAGTTGTCTTAAAGTATCATTTCACCTTACATGGTTTAAAAGAGATGAATGATATTCTTTTGATCTTGATCTGTAATCCAGTTGTGATGTTCACGTGCGCACACAATGATAAAATAGCATGTTTATTTTATATCTATTTGCCCATGATATGAATGATGTCATAATATGTTCATCCTACTTTAAACCATGTGTCTTTATCCTTAGATGTCAACGAATGTGAGGAAATCGACAATATAGTACGCATGCTACCTGGACATATGTTTCGAAAGTGCTTTTATTTTGTAGTTGGCACTACAATACATGCTAATGTATTATAGTAGTTCACCAAAATAAGTTATGTATAAACGTGTAACCTACTTTGTTTGTTTTTGTCTCATTAGTAACTTATCCGGTACACTAATCTACAAGTTAAAACTTTCAGCAAGCTATGGAACGAATGATTGAACAACCACAACCACCTGAAGCTGACAAGGCTACCACAGGTACAATGTCACCTCTTGCTACAGTGCATTAGTATCTCTCCATTAAGAGTGCAAAAAGCACCTTCCTCCGTAATTCTGGGTTGGTTGTCAAGGTAACCTCGTCCAAATAACCTACTGAACAAAATCTTCCGACTAGATGTCATTTCAGAAAGAAGAATAGTGGTTGACAAATGTCATCAAGATATGAATGGTTTTGAAACCAGACTATCAGACATTGCTTCATTGTTCAAGAGCAATGACGGAAAAAGGTCAAGATCATGCTGCTCCATCAGATTCTACAGCCCGAAACATTAGCACACAGGTCAAATGATCTGTGCTTCTATACATATGATGGTGCTTTTATCTACAAGGACTATAAACTCTATGCCAACGGGCCTTTTTTGTATGGTTGGAATTTATTTTGTTGTGATAGAACATCTATGATGTTGCCAAAGGCTGCAGTAATTACGACGCTATTTTTGTATACTGTAGGTTTATCTTAGTAATGTATTCGGCCAAAAGCTTCATAGGAGCACAACATGCCAACATTTGTCGGGCCCATTCCAATTGGGCTAAAAACGATTATTTGTCGAAATTTGCATGTAGCCCACTAAAATTATCTGGGCCTAAATCAGCATAAGCTTTCATATTTTTCTGGTAGGCCTGTGCCCATAGTGGGCCTTTAACAGGCCAAAACATAATTTGGGCCCTTAGTAACAATAGGCCGTTTACATGTGTAAATACCTCGAGCCCATAAAAAACATGGGCCTTTAATAGGACAAAAGTTAGATTGGGCCCTGATAGTGCCAAATAACCCACTGGTCTTAGCAGGCCGAAATGGTGGCCCATTTACAATGCGGATCTTTCACAGGCCAAAATTCGGACATGTCTTAAATGCGCCGACCTAATACACAGGCCTTTAACAGGCCGGAAGTTCGGTCGGGCTTGATTAGCGTCATTTTTATATGGGCCGTTAATGGGCCCGATGTGACGTTGGGCCACATATGGCCCATGGATTTCGTCCGACGTTAACAGGACAAAAATCACAACAGGCCGAAAGTGGCCCAAATCTATAGTAGGCCTCTAACAGGACGAATGTTAGACATGGTCGAATATGACCAAAATCATTCACGGTCGTTTATGGGCCGAAAGTTTCAATGGCCCTGTAAGTGCGCCCAAATGAAGTAGGACCTTTAACAGGCCGGAAATACAACGGGCCGTAATTCGCCCCAAATACTTAGCGAACTGTTAATGAGCCAAAAGTGACCATGGCCGCAATGATGACAAGTTTAGGACGGGCCGTTGACGCGCCGATTTGACACTAGTCGTACGGGCCTTAACTGAGAATGTTGGGCCTTTAGCTGGGCCGACCCATTATGGTCTGCAAAATCTTGTGGGCCTTTAGCTGGGCCGGCCCATTATGGTCTGCTAAATCTTGTGGGCCTTTAGCTGGGCCGGCCCATTATGGTCTGCTAAATCTTGTGGGCCTTTAGCTGGGCCGGCCCATTATGGTCTGCAAAATCTTGTGGGCCTTTAGCTAGGCCAGCCCATTATGGTCCGCTAAATCTTGTGGGCCTTTAGTTGGGCCGGCCCATCTAAACTTTATGGGCCACTTTTGGGCCCATCCACGTGTCAACATATCATAGGCCCATCTCGACCATTGGATGAGTGACACCTATGCCAACGCGGAGCTGACGTGTGGTTCCATCGGCCAATGAGAATTTTACACGTGGAAAATCGGCATTGGTCGTGGCTGTTAGCGGGTTATCAGATCCAAAACCGGACCCGATAGCTTAACGGCGCTTAACGGCGTCCCGTTACGGTGGACGCCACATGTCAGTCACCCTTGAGCAAAGCACTTCTATTACACGCGATTTATCGTCATGGAAGTGGGCACTTCTGTGATGATAATTTTGGTAATATCATGGAACACTTCTACGACATCACAGGTATGACTATCTTGATCCTGTCATAAAATTGTCATGGATGTACATGCATGACAAAAAACGTGACCTATTGTGACAAACAAGTATCATCACGGAAGTGTATTTTTTGTAGTGCTTCCAAGGGTACGAACATATTGCATGAAGGCGCGGCTCATGAATTGGGTGTCGTTGTCAGTGATGATCCGGGCGGGGACCCCGAAGCAGCACACCAAATCTTTCAAGGACTTGATAGCTCACTAAGCAGTCACCTTTCTCACGTCAGCTACTTTCGGCCACTTTGTAAACTTGTCGATTGCAACGAACAAGAATTCAAAGCCCCCGACAGCTTTGGGGAAAGTGCCGAGGATATTGAGCCCCCAGACCGAAAACGATCATGACAAAGGGATATTGTGAAGTGCTTGGGCAGGCAGATGGATATTCTTGGAATGGAACTCCCAGGCTTCACACTTTGTGACTAGCTCGACTGCATCTTGGAGGGCTGCCAAGAAAAAGGAAAGGAACTGCTGGCACAAATACACAAAGGCAAGTGTGCTCCCACATTGGATCAAGGGATTTAGTTGGGAAAGCATTCCGACAAGAGGCTCTATCGGGAGAGGCTTACTAGAGTCCAATTTTCTCCTTTTTCGTGCCATTGTTGTCAGGCATACGGAGGGCTGAGTAAGATGGAGAAAAAGTTCCTGGTTCCACCAGGAAGCTCCTACGCAGCACAATTTGACAGATGATCAGCAATGTTGTTTTCCGCACGGGGTACGTGCTCCATGTGCCATCCTTCAAAGCGCTCGTCCAATCTTCTCACTTCCTCGACGTATGCCTCCATCAAGGGACTTTGGTAATCCTTGTTGACTTGTCTCACCACAAGTTGTGAATCTCCTCAAATGACCATCTTCTTGATTCCCAATTCTGTGGCAATCCCGAGCCTGGCGAGGAGCCCTTCATACTCTGTTGTATTGTTGGTCGCTTCCTCCTGGGGAAAATGCATCTTGACCACGTACTTTAGGTGCTCCCCAGTGGGAGAAATGAGAAGCACACCAGCCCCTGCACCATCGAAATACATGATCCATTCTTGGGCCGATTCCTTGCCGGGGATAACTGTTTCCAGCACTTCTTTATTAGGGGTTGGCGTCCATTCTACAATAAACTCTACCAATCCCCTGCTCTGAATCATTGATGTGCTTTGAAACAATAGGCCAAAGCTGGATAACTCCAATGCCCACTCCACTATTCTGCCGGTAGCCTCTGGGTTTTGGAGTATCCTTTGCAACGGAAAGTGTGTGACAACCGTGATCTCATGGGCTTGGAAGTAGTGGCATAGTTTCCTTGATGCCATGACGAGGCCAAAAATCAATTTTTACACGCCAGAATACCTGGATCTAGCTCGCTGCAATAGGGAGCTGACGAAGTATACTGGGCGCTGCACCGCTTCTTCCTTGCCGCGTCCATGGGTTGCCTTCCCTGTCATGCTTCTCTTTGTCATGATCCACATCTGTCCTTGCTGGGCTGTTCTCTCTCTCTCTCCCTCTCATCACTGGATGGGACACTTGCTGAGGCTGCTGTCTCTTCCACTTCCCGTAGTGCCACTAATGCTACACTAACCACCTAATTAATCACCGATAGATATAACAACAACGGCTCCTATAGTTTGGGTGCAACCAAGGTGGGCAAAGAAGACAAGTAGGTCTTCAAATATTGTAATGCTGCATCTGCTTCCGGGGTCCACTTCATAGGTCCTACCTTCTTTAAAATTTTGAAGAACAGCAAGGCACGCTTGGCAGACTTGGAGGTGAATCTGCTAAGCACGGCAACGCTGTCAAACGCCTCACATCCTTAACTGTCTTGGGTTCCTGAATCTGCTTGATGGCCTTGATCTTCTCTAGGTTGGCCTCAATCCCGCGGTGGGATACAAAGAAACCAAGTAGCTTGCCGGAGGGAACACCAAACACACACTTCTCCGGGTTCAACTTCAAGTTGATCTTGCGCAGATTAGCAAACGTCTCTTCCAAATCCTGGATTAGGGTTGATCTATCCTTGGTCTTGACCACAATATCTTCCATATAAGCCTCAATGTTCCCGTGCAACTGTGGTTCGAAACCAATTTGGACTGCTCTTGCGAAAGTGGACCCGGCACTCTTCAACCCGAAAGGCATGCGCACAAAGCAGTATGTGCCACATGGGGTGATGAATGAATTCTTTTCTTCATATTCCTTAGACATGAATATCTGATGGTACCCACAGTATGCATCCAGAAAGGATAGCAGATCACACCCGAAAGTGGAATCCACAATCTGATCAATGCGCGGAAAGGAGAATGGGTCCTTCGGGCATGCCTTGTTCAAATCCGTGAAATATATGCAAAGCCTCCTTTCCCATTAGCCATGCGCACAACCATTGGGGTTGCTCTCCATGTTGGATGTAGTATTCCTTTGACCAAACCAACTGCCTCAAGTTTCTTGATCTCCTCAGCAATGAACCGCTGCCGCTCCAAGGCCTACTTCCGCACCTTCTGCTTGACGGGTCGAGCATGTGGGCAGACAACAAGGTGGTGCTTGATTACCTCCCTGGGAACACCGGGGATATCAAATGGTTGCGAGAAAAACACATCGACATTTTCCCGTAGGAAGGCAATGAGCGCGCTTTCCTATCCGCCATCGAGGGTGGCACTGATAGTGAAAGTACCATCAGCACCAGCCCGCCCTGCCGGGACCTTTTTCACATGGGGTGCAACAGCCTTGGTCCTCTTGCTGTTGGAACTCTCCGGCACGTCATCAACAGGTGTGGCACATTCCGCAGAGGTACACTTCCCTGATTCCTTGCCGGCGTCCCTATTATCCTACTTCTTTCCTTTGCTTTCCTTGGCGGGCACTACGACTTTAGCAGCCTCTGCCGCGACTGCATTCCGGTACATCTTATCCATGCAAATCATTGCATCTTGCTTGTCTGACGGAATGGAAATGACACCCATCGGCCCTGGCATCTTCAAGGTGTTGTAGGCATAGTGAGATGCCGCCATGAATTTGGCCAGGGCCGGGCACCCAAGGATTCCATTGTATGACAGGGGGAGGTTGACCACATCAAACACAATCTTCTCAGTCTGGTAGATTAACTCTCCCCCAAATGTCACTGGCAATGTGATCTTTCCCTTAGGACAACTCCTGCTAGGATTGATTCCTTGAAATGTGCCGTGGTCTTAAGCTCTTCCTCTGCTATCTGGAGTTTGCTGACAACCCATGGGGAAATCACATTCAACCCGGCCTTACTGTAAACCAACATCTTTGTAACTTTGAGGTCGCAGATCATTGGAGAGACCAACAACGGCAAGCATCCTACCGCAGTGGTGCTGTCGGGGTGATCCTCTTCATCAAAGATGATGGGCATGTGTGACCACTTGAGCGGCTTCCGAGAACCTGTCGTTGGCTCCATGGCATTGACCTCACGCACCCACTGTTTAAGTTGGCGGTGAGAGGAGTGCAAGGATGCACCCCCGTCAATACACAGGGCACAGTAGCCTTCTAGAATTCTTGCTCACCGGTTTCCTCTTCATCCCCTCCATCACTTTCAGCATTGCAATCCTCCTTCTCTTGGCCGCTGGCGGGTTTCCCTTGGTTCTGAGGAGCCTTGTGAAAGGGCTAGTAATCGACTAGAGGGGGGGTGAATAGGCGATTTTTATGACAGTCTTCAAAACATGGGAGTTTCAAAGACAAACAATAGAACCGACACTATTCGTATGCAGCGGAAGGTAGACTACACTAGACAAGCCATAGTCAAGTATTCAATGAAGTGAAAGCACGAAGACTATTAGCAGCTAGGTAGTAAAGATCAAGATGGAAGATAGTATGAAGCCAATCAGAACAGGTATTCACACAGTGAACTCAAACAGATAATGCAAGCAGGCAATGACTTCACGAAGACAAACTGTAAGTAAAGAGAAGTGAGAGATAGAACCAGTAGCTTCAGGAGGACAGAGATTTGTTCCACTAGTTTCAGTTGTTGTGACAACTGTATGTCTGGTTAGGGAGGCTGAGATTCAACTCAAAAGACTGCGTCTTCACCTTATTCCCCTTGAGCTAAGGACACCTAGTCCCCGCCCAATCACTCAGGTAAGTCTTCAAGGTAGACTTCCAAACTGTAAGTGCATCTAGTGCCACCCCTAGTTGGTTTTGGAGTATTGACGACAAAGTTGGTTGAGGGACTAATGCGTTTGTGAGAATTGCAGGATAACGCAGGTAGTGTCCCTCATTGATTCGGTTTACCTACCGGAGATGACCCCTAAAAATGTATGAAGACATTGAAGACAATGGTGGTATGAGAAGATATTCATATTGAAGACTATGACATGAGAAGACATTGCGTGAAGACTATGGAGCGCGAAGACTGTGTGGATTCGTTACTTCCTTTTCTTCTTTGTGAGTCATAGGAACCACCGTACTGATTAAGTGGGGTCCAAGTGAACTAAGTCAGAGTGACTGAAATGATGCTCAACTCAAAGCCTATGTCTTCGAGCGAAGACAATGAGAGCAAACCTTATCCAGAGCTGGATGAGTCAGCTTTGCTTGTAGCCCAAGTAAAGTTGCCGCGTGCGTTTGAAATCTGACCGTTGGAACATGTGTCAGTTCCTTAGTGACCCAGGGTCATTTTGGACAAATCAGGTCGGGTTGCCTAGTGGCTATAAATAGCCCACCCCCTACACCATAAATTGGTGGCTGCTCAGAGTTAGTATACGGCTTTTGTCGTTTGAGAGCAACCCACCTCGAAGCATTTGAGAGAGAGAAATCCTTGCGAGGACAAAGCCCAAACACCCAGAGCCACAGAGTGTTAGGCATCACTGAAGTCTTTCTGTCTGTGTGACCTGAAGACTTATTACACTTAAGGACTGTGTATCCTCCAGCCGGTTAGGCATCGCGTTCTGAGCACCCAAGAGTAATTGTGGATTACCGAGTGAACGAAGTCTGTGAAGGTTTGGAATTCTACCTTGAAGACTTACCAGAGTGATTGGGCGAGGACTAAGTGTCCTTAGATCAAGGGGAATAAGGTGAAGACACGGTCTTCTGAGTTGAATGTCAGCCTCCCTAACCAGACGTACAGTTGTCACAGCAACTGGAACTGGTCCAACAAATCCTATGTCTTCAACAAGTGACTGGTTCTATCTCGTCCCTCCTTTACTTTGAGGTGGTCTTCGTGAAGTCATTGCTTATCTGTCTTATCTGATTGACTTCATTGCTTGACTACTATTGTTGATTGGCTTCGTACTATCTTCGATCCTGATCCTACTACCTAGCTGCTATTAGTCTTCATATGTTAACGCTATTGCATACTTGACTATGGCTTGCTTGTTGTAGTTTACCTTCCGCTGCATATCAATTAGGTCATTTCTATTGTTTGTCTTTGAAACTTCCACGTTTTGAAGACTTTGATAAAAATCGCCTATTCACCCCCCCTCTAGTCGATAACTAGCACTTTCAATTGGTATCAGAGCAAGGTACTCCCTTGTTCTGTGTGATTCGGTTTAACCACCTGGAGTTTAGCTATGTCGACTGCAGGATTGAGGAATGTATCTTGCCCCACCTTTGACGGTCATGAGTATCCCCGGTGGAAAGCCATGATGAAGAAGCGACTCATGGCTATGGACAGCGAACTGTGGACCGTCACCGAGATTGGTCTTACCGATCTATGCAAGATGGCGGAGGCTGATGACATTCGCAAGTACACTCTACTGAACCTCACAGCGAAGGATGTCATCTGCTCCTGCCTGTCCCGAAATCAGTTCAGGAACGTCATGCACCTTAATCATGCGAAGCTAATCTGAGACCGTCTTTCTGAGGTCTATGATAGTCATCTTAATCGTCATGATCCTTGGCTTGATGACTACAAGGAGTCTCTTAAAGAGATGACCTTTCCACCTGAACCGTCTTCATCTTCACCATGCCTCATGGCAGGGGGTGCTAAGGTAACTGAATGCTATCTTTCTGAAACTAGTGATGATGAATCAGGTGATGAATTTGGCCACAGCTATGTCAAACTTGATTTCCTTGCCACTAAACAACAAAGAGCTTTGGAAAAGATTCAAAACATGCTTAGTAAGAGCGATGATATGTTGGGCGAAGAAATGGATCAGTCAAAAGCTTTGGCTGAGAGTCTTCAGAGACTTCATTCCAAGTTTGACGCCCTTCAAGATCAACATAATGCTCTCTTATCTAATCACGAGAAACTTTCTTCTGAATGTCTTCAAAGAGAGCAAGATCTTGAAAAGATAAGAGTGGATTATGAAGTTCTTCTGAAGAAGCACGATTCATTACTTGCTCAACAGATCAGTCCAGCTCAGTATGAATTTGAACCACCATGCTTAAAATGCATTGAGCGTGATAATGTTGCCTCTGTTGCTGAATGTTCCACTGCTGCTACTGTTGCTCTGTCTTCAACTACTGATGTGGTAACTAACCCCTCTTCTGAGGATACCACTACTATTGCTGATGAAAATGCTAGGTTGAAGACATTGCTTGAAATAGGGATCTATAAAAGTCTGAAAGGGCATCAGAAACTTTGTGATGTCCTCAAAAAACAGATTCTGAACCGAAACCCTAGGAAAGAGGGTGTTGGGTTCGAGAGGAAAATGAATGCTGATGGTTCCTACTGGAAGCCTGAGCAGTATCCCAAAACCACATGGGTTGCTGCAAAGGAACCTTCAGTGGATCCATCCACTTTATCTAGCTTTACCTATGCTAATCCTATTATCATTGATGAATCCTTTGATGCAAACTATAAACTGTTCAAAAATCAGAATGGTGAAGTGTTTGCCAGGTATATTGGTACTAACTACAGGAATGGACCGCCAGTGAAGAAGATCTGGGTTCCTAAACGCTGTCTTGAGAATCTTCCAGTGAATGTCATCATGACACCACCAGGGAAGAAGACAAACTCCAGACCAAAGGCATCATATGGTCCAACGGCTACTTACGAACACAGGACTCAATTGAGTCACCCTAACGCCAATGTTTTGCAGGGAAATCATACTCAGACTCATGAATATGAGCGTGTGTCTTCAAACTGCTATGTTCATAGAACTAAGAACTTTTCTGCTTATTCACATGAGTATCATTCATCTCCTGCAAGGCTATTTGCTAGGGCTTCAAAGCCGAAATTCTCAGATGCTGCACTTAGACTCATTGCTTCTAAACCACCCCTAAAAATATGGGTGGTGAAGAAGAATTAACTCTCTTTTGCAGAATGTGGTCTCCAGCCAGCAATCAATGGGGTCCAATATAATTGCTGGGGACCTAAAACATAAAGGGACGCATGATAAAATGCCTTACTATGTATTCCACATATGAATCGCTTACCTGTCATACTATGTGCTAACTTTCATCTATGCTGTGATAATCCAAGTGTGCATCTACTGCTTATGCTTCACAACATACCTTGTGAAGCCTATCCTCCTAACTGCACTGTAGGGCATGTCACCAAAAGCTTCAAAATGGATTATTGACAGCGGATGCACTAATCATATGACTGGTGATCAAAGTCTTCTCATGGACTCAACCTTACGTCCATCCGAGAAGAGTCAAATCACATTTGCTGACACTGGTAAAGGCAAGGTATTGGGTCTAGGTAGAGTTGCAATCTCAAAGGATCAACACATGGATAAAGTGATGCTTGTTGAATCCCTTGGATTCAACTTAATGTCTGTCTCAATGCTTTGTGACCTAAACATGATTGTGATATTTGGAAAATATCGTTGCCTTGTACTAATGGAATCTGACAAATCTCTAGTCTTTGAAGGGTATAGGAAAGGTGATCTATACATGGTAGATTTCTCAGCAGGTCCACAGCTTGCCGTATGTCTTCTTGCAAAAGCTTCGGAATGCTGGCTCTGGCATCGAAGGCTGGGGCACGCTGGCATGAGGAACTTGCACACTCTCGTCAAGAAGAAGCATGTCATAGGCATCGAAGGTGTCAAGTTCAAGAAAGATCATTTGTGTGGTGCTTGTGAAGCCGGAAAGATGACAAGGGCAAAGCACCCCTCGAAGACAATCATGACAATGTCTCAACCCTTCGAGCTGCTACACATGGACTTATTTGGACCTACTCACTACTCCACCCTCACAACAACGGCGTGTCTCTATGGCTTCGTCATTGTTGATGACTACTCAAGATATACATGGGTGCACATAATTCTCTACAAGACTGAAGTACAAGATGTCTTCAGACGATTTGCCAATCGACCAATGAACAATTATGGCATCAAGATCAAGCATATCAGAAGTGATAACGGCACTGAATTCAAGAACACCGGGCTTGATCTTTATCTGGGTACAATGGGAATCACTCATGAATTTTCTGCTCCATACACACCTTAGCAAAACGACATTGTTGAGCGCAAGAACAGAACCCTCATTGAGATGGCTCGAACAATGCTCGATGAGTACAAGACACCAAGAAAGTTCTGGCCTGAAGCCATTGATACAGCTTGTCATATCATCAACCGTGTCTACATCCATAAGCTTTTGGGCAAAACATCCTATGAGCTCCTTACTAGCAAGAAGCCAAATGTCAGCTACTTCAGAGTCTTTGGTGCTAGATGCTGGATCAAGGATCCCCATCACAAGTCAAAATTTGAACCCAAAGCTCACGAAGGCTTCATGCTTGGCTATGGAAAGGATTCGCACTCTTACAGAGTCTTCAACCTCTTCCACTACAAAATCGTTGAAACAGTGGATGTGCGATTTGATGAAACCAATGGTTCACAAAGAGAAATTCTGCCCAGTACACTTGATGAAGCTCCTTCCAGTGAATCTATCAAGCTGATGGGAACTTGTGAAATCATGCCTTCTGAAGCACAGCCTGAAGAGGAACTTATCATTTCTGCACCAAACCAACCTGAAGACAATGCTCAGACCGAAGACAATACTTCCAATGATGACAATGATCAGCATGAGCAAGGTCTTCGTCCAGTTCATCCTTGTGTTGCAAATGAAATACAAATTGAGAAGATAATTTACAGCATCAATGCGCCTGGTCCGCTCACTCGCTCAAGAGCAACACAGTTAGCAAACTTCTGTGGGCACTTTTCATTTGTGTCAATATCAGAACCCAAGAAAGTTGCTGAAGCCTTTATGGAACCTGAATAGATTCAAGCCATGCAAGAAGAACTTCAACAGTTCAAGCTGAACAATGTTTGGGAACTAGTCAAGCGCCCTGACCCTCACAAGCATACCATTATTGGAACAAAGTGGATATATTGAAACAAGCAAGATGAGCATGGTCAAGTCGTCAGAAACAAAGCACGTCTTGTGGCTCAAGGATATACTCAAGTTGAAGGAATTGACTTCGATGAAACATTTGCTCCTGTTGCTAGGCTTGAAGCTATTCGCATACTGCTAGCCTATGCTAATCATCACAACATCTTGCTATATCAAATGGATGTAAAGAGTGCATTTCTTAATGGCAAGATTGAAGAAGAAGTATATGTCGCACAACCACCTGGCTTTGAAGATCCAAAACATCCTGATATGGTGTACAAGCTAAACAAAGCACTGTATGGTCTCAAGCAAGCTCCTCGTGCCTGGTATGATACAATCAAGGACTTCCTGAAGAGCAAAGGCTTCAAACCTGGATCCCTCGATCCCACACTCTTCACGAAGACATATGATGGTGAACTGTTTGTGTGCCAAATATATGTGGATGACATAATCTTCGGCTGCACCAACCAGAAGTACGGTGATGAGTTTGGGTACATGATGCAAGAGCAATATCAAATGTCCATGATGGGTGAGCTGAAGTTCTTCCTCGGTCTTCAAATTCGTCAGCAACGAAACGGCATCTTCATATCTCAAGAAAAGTATCTCAAAGATTGTCTGAAGAAGTTTGGAATGGAAGACTGCAAAGGCTACACGACGCCAATGCCAGCCAAACACCACCTTGGTCCCGACGACAATGGAAAAGAGTTCGATCAAAAGGTATACCGCTCCATGATTGGTTCTTTGCTTTATTTATGTGCATCTAGGCCAGATATTATGCTTAGTGTTTGCATGTGTGCTCGATTCCAAGCGGCACCAAAGGAATCGCATCACTTAGCTGTGAAGCGAATTCTTCGATATTTGGCTTACACCCCAACACTCGGATTATGGTATCCAAAGGGCTCAAGGTTTGACCTAGTTGGATTCTTAGATGCTGATTATGCTGGTGACAAGGTGGATCGCAAGTCAACATTAGGCACATGTCATTTTCTTGGTCGATCACTTGTCTGTTGGTCTTCAAAGAAGCAGAACTGTGTATCACTCTCAACTGCTGAATCTGAATACTTGCTGCTGGATCCTGTTGTGCTCAGCTTCTATGGATGAAGCAAACTCTCAAGGATTATGGCATCAACCTGAAACAAGTACCTCTCTTCTGCGACAACGAAAGTGCCATCAAGATTGCCAACAATCCAGTCCAGCACTCGAAGAGAAAGCACATTGAAAGTCGTCATCACTTTCTCAGAGATCATGTTATGAAGAAAGATATAGATATCATGCATGTCAACACTAAAGAGCAACTGGCAGATATCTTCACAAAGCCCTTGGATGAGAAAAGGTTTTGCAAGTCACGGTGTGAGCTAAATATCTTGGAATCCTCGAATGTCCTGTGATCAGGCACACATCCTAACACTTATGCATATTGATGACTTAGATGTGCAACACACAACGAAATGTATATCTTCAATCAATGATGATTTACACTCTGAGTGTGAATACATTAACATGGAATTTGACTTTGGAGCGCCACGATAATTGTGCGCCGTGTCTGGGTCTAATACTTCCTATACGGTGGGTAACGCCACCACCAAATTTCTCTGTTTGAAGTGTTTCACTCATGGCGTTACTTTTGCAAAGACTTCGCATTTGGTTTGTCTTCAGTTTCAATTTATCTTCATGATTTTCTGCACTATGATGATTTGATTGCATATATGTATACACACTAGCGCTCTGTCCTCTACAACATTCACTTATAGCTATGTCTTCAAGCTGAATCTTTTGAACTAAGTGAATGTGATCGGACCCTAACCTCTCTATGCGTCCTATCTCAAACTCTATCTGTCCAAATCATATGCATTCCATTGAAACTGTCGAATGTCTTCTCTGCGTCCTAATCAGCAGAAGACAAAGAGACAAACATTAAATCTGTTTTAAATGACTTATCTTTATTGTTGAAATCCGGAGAAGCCGGAACAACTCTCCGACATGCCTGGCGGGCGTGGGAACATGGGACAATTCTAAGTATGTTGCATGCTTGCCACGTACCCCTCAGATGTGAACCGCCAGGGGCACCAGCGTAATTGCGATGTGTCTCTCACCTAATTATAAATACTTGTCCCCTGCGGTATAGAAATCTTTCTTCCACCTCTCCACCTCCGTCAAAATCCTAGCGCCACCGCTAGCTCGCGACGACGCCGGCGACGAAGCGCTTAGCTGCCGCGACTTCTCCGACGCCGTCCTCACGCCGGCCGCGGACATCGTCCTCTCCGCCGTCGCCATAGGTGTCCTCCATTGCCAAGTTAGGGCACGGTGGGCTGAACTGCTCGGTCTCTCATTCTTCCCATCTAGCAGTTCGTCGTGCGGTAATTATAACTCTATTTTTACCACCTTTTTGATCTTCATAGACTCATCCTACTTACCGAAAGTGGTTTCTACCTACTCAATGTTAGATCTATTATGTCTGCATCTCATAATGCCTAGTCTATTCACTTAGATTTCCTATCTAGTTTGATTCCTCACTTGTACTTATTCACGGATTGGTACAAATCTGGAACCAACTCACCACATATAAGTGAATGTCTTCGCATCATGAGGTCAGTGTCTTCAAACTTATTTATCTTCAAAATCTTCTGAGAATGCATATGACCTCTTCCCCTTCCCTCGCATCTCTAATGCTGTCACATGTACATGTCCGTGGGAGAATCCCTTGGTTCTCATAGTCTACATTCGTTTGCAGAATACTTATAGCATCATATCAATTCTCCTGAAGCCAGTTCCTGCTTGACCAGCAAGCGTAAATCTCTGAAGCCTCTGACCATACTGAAGCCATTCAGCTTGAAGTTCATGGCTGCAGAAAAATCAGCAAGGAAGGGTGGCAGACAGTGTCGTGGGGGAACTTCAAAGGATCTGCCTGAGGATCTGGCAGAAATGTATAAAACAGATCCTGAAGAAGATTACAATCAGCGCAAGACTCGAATCCAATGGATTCGACGCTATTGGGCTGAATAGTTGTACAAGTACAAGTTCGTCACCAAGGAGTACGCAGAGAAAAATGCCATCAAGAGCCCCTGGGGTGATATTCTCTATCGAGGCCTTCCCCCCAAGAACAAAGATGAAGCCATTGCGCAAGAATTCTATCCTTGCATGGTCCATGGGCCACAGCCTGAAGAAGCCGACCCAACATCATTGCTCTGGTGTCGTGACGAGAATCTCTTCAAGCGCAACTTCCAGTTTGCTAAGGCTTCGACAAAGGAAAACAAGAAGTCACGGGGATTAGACTTCAATCCTGGTCCCTCTGCTCCCCGTGGTGATGGCACACGTGAAGCTGAAGAAAACAGAATTGGCCCCTTTGCAAACCTTGATGGCCTCATCACTTACATCTTGGTCCAAGGTGCCAAGGTAGATCATTCTGATAATGATGCTGACACTGATGAAGCCCCAGCTCCTCCTTCGAAGCCACAGAAGCAAAAGAAGCTAAAGGCTTCTAAATCAGCACCTCCAAAAGCTTTACGCATGAAGCCTCTGGCCACTGCACCTCCTGAAGCCAGTGTGCAGTCTGAAGATCAATCCCGTATCTCCAAGAAGACGGAGAAGAAAAAGCAACTTGTCAGGCATATTGATCAAGCCTTGACTCCTGCCACCATTCTGCGTGAAGAACCCATTGATCTATCAAGTGATGAAGATCTTGCCGATGATGCTCTTGAGCAACTGATAAAGAGTAAGGAAGAAGCAGAAATCTTCAACAACTTGCCTCTCTTTGATGTGGCCATCATCCACAATTTCATTGATGAGTGGTTCGACACCCCCAATGTTAGCTTTGAAGATTTACAGCTTCCCATTGGCCTCAGTGTTGCCTTCAATGGCGCCATTGCTTCTGAGCTGGCTCTCGCTCAGTGAATCGTTGAGCTCAAGAACAAGATTGATTATGAGAAGGCTCAATTCAAGAAGCATGTGGCCAAGCTAAGTGTTCAAGACGTCCGAAACTTCAAAGTCATGTTGCATGAGCTTAAAGAAGCTTTTCTGAAGAAGCGCCAAGAAGCTCAAGGCTCTCGCGAGCATATGAAAAATTTGGCTGATAAGTGTGTGCTTGCCTACAATGAGGCTGAGAAGCGCAAGTCACTTGGCCGTCCTGGCATTGACCCCAGGATGGCTGCAAAGAAAAAGAAGAAGCTTCCCGCTGATCAGCCTGCACCTTCAAGCCAAGAAGCTCCTCGCATTATCCTCCCAAGTAGCATGACTAGCCTGAAGCCAAAGGCCACCACAACCGCTTCAGAACAGAAGAAGATGAGGGCTACCAAGGCTGAAGCCAGAAAGAGGAAGAATACTGAAGCCTCTGATGCCGCTCCCTCCATGAAGTAGCGCAAGACCAAGAAGGGTCGGGCTGCTCCCACAGAGCCCCTTGTTGTTGAACCCATCTCAGTGGTTCGTCCTACATCTGCATCCCAAGAACTTCGCATAACTGTTCATGAGCCTGCTTCCATAGAGGCTCCTGAAGCTGAAGATATACCAGCAGCTGAACCCACCGCTGCTGAAGACATTGGTCATCATGACAATGTTGAAGATGATGAAGTTCTTCCTCAGATTGAATATAATGTGGTATCATCGCCCGTTCATATGAACAGCAAAATCATCAGCATTGGTCATCCTCTGATGCCAATTGCTCGGGATGCTTCATGGGCTGATCGCCCGCAAGAACAAGAAACCCCAAGTACTCCCCAACAACATCAACAAACCACACCATCCGTCCATGTTGAAGAGGATGAGGACCTTCCCACTCCATCTCCAAAGGCGTCGCCTGTACTACAAAGGCTTCGCAAAGGACCAAGGCCTCAAGTCTCTCTTCCGAGCGTTCCAGAAGGAGAAGTGCACCGTCAACCTGTTGCACGTCAAGTGTTCTCCAAAGCCACTCCAACTGTGAATGTCTCTGTGTCTGAAGCACAAGCTGCTGAAGACAATCTGGCTGCATCAGCCAATGAAGAACGTCAAGAAGAGCGTGTCTCTACTCCCCCCATGCCTGAAGAAACAGTTGATGAAGTGAACGTGTCTGTGCCTGACCCTCCAGCTCGTCAAGTGGAGGTTGAAAATCCTGAAGCTGCCACAACCAACGCAAGTGAAGCCAATGACGTTGTCATGGCTGACGCTAATGTGGAGCTTGAACCAACCAGAGTGCCTGAAGCTAATGAGGCCACTTCACCTAAAGCTAATGAGGCTACTGCTCCTGAAGCACCTGCTATGCAGCCTGAAGCCTCAGCTGCTGCCACTGCTCCTGTTCCGCCCCCAAGGCCCTATACAATTGAGCAAGAATACAACCATGGCGAGCTCATCACAGTAAGATGGCCTGTTCTGGTCCCTCCGCCTAATGTCTCTGGTCCTTAATTTGACTATCACATTGAGCATAGGCCTCAGGTCCAAAAGACCAAGCCAAGACTGCCAAGGTTTCCTGGTACTGCCACCGCTGTCGGGTCTTTCAATGCAAATGGCTTCAAGAGCCACAACACATTCTTTCACAGCTCGAAGAACCCCTACACGAAGCCACGAATATCATCAGATCGGTTCTGGAGTCATCAGCAGCGAAGCTATTACTCCTGTGTTCTGTATGATCAAGGGCGCATTTTCCCTCATATGCGCCTCGACACTGAAGCCATTACTGGACTGCCCTGCTTAGAAGAAGCACTTGACTGCTTTCTTGATACTGGGCTGCTCAGTTTTGTCACAGATAAAGAACACTGGAATGAAGAGCTATTGCTTCAATTCTATGCTACTCTGCACATTCGCGGCTACAACAGAGATACGAAGACATGGGTTCTCGAGTGGATGACCGGAAATGTCCATCATGAGGCCAAAGCTATGGATATCATCGAGCTTACAGGCCTATCCACTCCAGGAGAACTCTATGGACCTAGTTGTCAAAAATCACCGCAATGCTTTGGAAAGCATCTTTCATAAGCCTGAACCCAATATGAGTCAGATGCTGAGCATGTGATAGAGGCGAGGGTCCCGATCTTTCGATGAGATGATAATTATCGATTTGGTGGAGACGACTTTGACGATCCGACTACAAACGTGCACGACGTTGCGCCTTAGCAATCGCTAAACCAATCTTCTGAGGTTACTGACCATGAAGGTCTATTCCTGCAAGCAATCGAAGAACGAGCAAGAATATGATAAAGCAATCTGAATATTGCAAATATATATGAAGTATTGATAATGGTGGGGATCCGGAAGCGGTCTTGGTCTGGTCGTTGGACACAAACGAAATACACGAAGTTGCAATGGCTAACTTTTAACTAAACAAATCCCAACGAAAAGCTACTAGATGGATCTACTTATATAGGAGCAAGGGGTGACGGCCAAGGAGGTGGGAGGACGTCCCAAGGCATCCTAAAACTAAATCTAGGTCGTACAAGGCCAATGGGCCCAAGTGGAGGTGATGTAACACCTTTGGACTTGTAGTTTGACTCGGATTCTGCTGCAGCATCAGATTGTTTCGTCCACAACTCAACGCTCCGGACGAATTTGAAGGTGATTCCACTTGGGTTGGAAAGTGCACGAAATCTAGTTTCCAACAAAAAAAGAATCACCCAATTCGGAGTCCGTATGAAAAACTTGTGTGCGTTTTGAGTCAGGTGTGTCTGTGCAGTCCGAATCTGAATCCAGAACGTGAGAGACTTGGACTCTATCTTCTCTTGGGCCAAAAGTGACGTGAGAGAACTTTTTGGACAGCAAATAAACATCTCTTTCTTCCTTATCTTCATATGTGGATTGTACAAATGTCCCATACACCTGCAATTAGACAAAACACAAAAGTGTGTGAAGTATTTTTGTTCTGGATAACATAAATAGATTATTGAATAGTTTGCACTAGAAATCACCTGACAAATATGCATATATGCAATATTTTTGGTCATATCCAAGGTAGTCATGTCCTCATCATCCTCCCCTTCTTGAAAATAAAGCCGTCCTCGGCATTGCTTAATCTGAAATGTGGCTAACAAAAGAGACAAGGTGTACATGTTGTATATGTATATGTCATCCATTTTTACTTCCCTTGATTTTTGCATATATGACACATGAATAGATGATTAACTTGCATAGTTTATAAAATCCAAAGCCAAAAAATTAGCACAAGAAGTAGAAGGCATGAAAATATTGCAACTCAGTTTGCACATATAAGTGAAGCTCTTATTCATTTCAAAAGATTGACAATGTTCATCATTAAACCATCCCAACATTGGTGAATAAACCTTACTTGCATCAAATTTACATGCTACAACATGCTTAAATAAGCAAACATGCAATAAGTCATTCAATACAGAATCATCACCAAGATTAGAGGTCATATCAAATGATTAAATGATAGAGGCGAGGGTGTCCCGTCTTTCGATGAGATGGTGGATTTCGCTTTGGTGGAAGTCGACTTTGACGATCCGACTACGAATGTGCGAGGACGTCGCGCCTTAGCAATCGCTAAACCAACTCCGAGAGGTTATTGACCACGCCGGAGCACGATCAACCTGACCACGAGGGTCTGTTTCCTGCGAGCAAACGAAGAACAAGCAAGAAACTAAGATTGCAATCTGGATATTGCGAATATAAGATGAAAACTTTATTGATCAAGGTGGGGTTCTGTGACGCCTTTGTCTGGTCGTTGAACACAAACGAAGTACGCGAAGTTGCAGCTATGGCGAACTTTTAATCTAAACAAAACCCAAAGTCTAAACGATGCCCTAAGGGCTGTATATATGGAGGAAGAGGGGGGAATTTCGTGGCCCTTGGTGGAGGGGTCCGAAATCAACCCTATCTCTTGTTTCCCCACACATACGGACTCTAAAAATAGCCTATACTTATGTATTTCGAAATTACATGGGCCTGGCCCAATAATAAGGTGACGCAGCACCTAAAATAGCCTCGGGACGAAATTTATGAAGTGGCATCTTGTATATTTCGTCCAAGGCTTCATGCACCCATTATGGTGGCTTCAAAGTCCTGAAATCATCACTTGTAACTCCGTTCTTGTTCCCCTTGCGCATGCCATCATCTCCATTGATGAGGACATCAATACAATTGTTACACCCACAGCCCCTGCTGCTATACATACTGGACCAATTACTAGAGCTCGTGCACGCCAACTAAATTACCAGGTACTTTCGTTTCTTGGTAATGATTCTAATGTTCATGAGAATATGATGCTGCCTAAATTGGATACATTTGTTTTGCTTACAAATGAAGGGCCTAGCTTGGAGAAGGATGAACATTGGAACAAGAACGGAGTTACAAGTGATGATTTCAGGACTTTGAAGCCACCATAATGGGTGCATGAAGCCTTGGACGAAATATACAAGATGCCACTTCATAAATTTCGTCCAGAGGCTATTTTAGGTGCTGCGTCACCTTATTATTGGGCCAGGCCCATGTAATTTCGAAATACATAAGTATAGGCTATTTTTAGAGTCCGTATGTGTGGGGAAACAAGAGATAGGGTTGATTTCGGACCCCTCCACCAAGGGCCACGAAATTCCCCCCTCTTCCTCCATATATACAGCCCTTAGGGCATCGTTTAGACTTTGGGTTTTGTTTAGATTAAAAGTTCGCCATAGCTGCAACTTCGCGTACTTCGTTTGTGTTCAACGACCAGACAAAGGCGTCACAGAACCCCACCTTGATCAATAAAGCTTTCATCTTATATTCGCAATATCCAGATTGCAATCTCAGTTTCTTGCTTGTTCTTCGTTTGCTCGCAGGAAACAGACCCTCGTGGTCAGGTTGATCGTGCTCCGGCGTGGTCAATAACCTCTCGGAGTTGGTTTAGCGATTGCTAAGGCGCGACGTCCTCGCACGTTCGTAGTCGGATCGTCAAAGTCGACTTCCACCAAAGCGAAATCCATCATCTCATCGAAAGACGGGACACCTTTGCCTCTATCAACGTGCACTATTATTATTATCCACGCCGTTCGGTCGTGCAAGTGAAAGGCAATAATGATGATATATGATGGAATGATTCAGATGAGGAAAAGCTGGTATGAACTCGACCTATCTTTTTTTGTAAATATGATTAGTTCATCATTCCCTATTTAGCCTATTCTGACTGAAACATGTTTGCAATGACAACTAGAGATTATAGTTACTCATGCCATGCTTAATTAGCTAGGAGTTTATAATGGTTTACCTTGTGTGCCAACATGCTATTAAAATGGTTGTGATGTAGTATGATAGGATGGTATACTCATTTGAATGAGTCGACTGACTTTGCTTGGTACATGCTCAAGCATGTAGTTGAAACAAAATCAACATAGCCTCCACGATATTTATGTTCATGGTGATTTATATCTTACTCATGCTTGCACTTGATACGTCCATTTTGCATCATGCTTTTATATCGATATTGATTGCATTATGGGATGTTATTATACGTTATGTCACAATACTTATGGCTATTCTCTCTTATTTTACAAGGTTCATCATGAAGAGGGAGAATGCCGGCAGCCGGGATTCTGGGGTGGAAAGGGAGCAAATATTGGAAACCTATTCTGCACAGCTCCAAAAGTCCTAAAACTCCATGAAAGTTGTTTTTGGAATTAATAAGAATTATTGAGCAAAGAAAGTACCAGAGGGGGCCCACACCCTAGCCACAAGGGTGGGGGGGCGCCCACCCCTACTGGGCACGCCCCCCTACTCGTGGGCCCCCTGGTGGCCCTCCGGTGCCCATCTTCTGCTATATGAAGTCTCTAACCCTAGAAAAAATCATAAGCAAGCTTACGGGATGAAACTCCGCCGCCACGAGGCGGAACCTTGGCGGAAGCAATCTAGGGCTCCGGCGGAGCTGTTCTGCCGGGGAAACTTCCCTCCGGGTGGGGGAAATCATCACCAACAATCCTCTCATCGGGAGGGGGTCAATCTCCATCAACATCTTCATCAGCACCATCTCCTCTCAAACCCTAGTTCATCTCTTGTATCCAATCTTGTATCAAAACCACAAATTGGTACCTATGGGTTGCTAGTAGTGTTGATTACTCCTTGTAGTTGATGCTAATTGGTTTATCAGGTGGAAGATCACATGTCTAGATCCTTAAAGCATATTAATACTCCTCTGATCATGAACATGAATATGCTTTGTGAGTAGTTACGTTTGTTCCTGAGGACATGGGTGAAGTCTTGCTATTAGTAGTCATGTGAATTTGGTATTCATTCGATATTTTGATGAGATGTATGTTGTCGCTCCTCTAGTGGTGTTATGTGAATGTCGACTACATGACACTTCACCATTATTTGGGCCTAGAGGAAGGCATTGGGAAGCAATAAGTAGATGATGGGTTGCTAGAGTGATAGAACCTTAAACCCTAGTTTATGCGTTGCTTCGTAAGGGGCTAATTGGATCCACTAGTTTCATGTTATGGTTAGGTTTACCTTAATACTTCTTTTATAGTTGCGGATGCTTGCAATAGGGGTTAATCATAAGTGGGATGCTTATCCAAGAAAGGGCAGTACCCAAGCACCGGTCCACCCACATATCAAATTATTAAAGTAACGAACGCGAATCATATGAGCGTGATGAAAACTAGTGATGAGGACATCAATACAATTGTTACACCCACAGCCCCTACTGCTGTACATACTGGACCAATTACTAGAGCTCGTGCACGCCAACTAAATTACCAGGTACTTTCGTTTCTTGGTAATGATTCTAATGTTCATGAGAATATGATGCTGCCTAAATTGGATACATTTGTTTTGCTTACAAATGAAGGGCCTAGCTTGGAGAAGGATGAACATTGGAGCAAGAACAAGCATGGAGATGATGGCATGCACAAGGGGAACAAGAACGGAGTTACAAGTGATGATTTCAGGACTTTGAAGCCACCATAATGGGTGCATGAAGCCTTGGACGAAATATACAAGATGCCACTTCATAAATTTCGTCCCGAGGCTATTTTAGGTGCTGCGTCACCTTATTATTGGGCCAGGCCCATGTAATTTCGAAATACATAAGTATAGGCTATTTTTAGAGTCCGTATGTGTGGGGAAACAAGAGATAGGGTTGATTTCGGACCCCTCCACCAAGGGCCACGAAATTCCCCCCTCTTCCTCCATATATACAGCCCTTAGGGCATCGCTTAGACTTTGGGTTTTGTTTAGATTAAAAGTTCGCCATAGCTGCAACTTCGCGTACTTCGTTTGTGTTCAACGACCAGACAAAGGCGTCACAGAACCCCACCTTGATCAATAAAGCTTTCATCTTATATTCGCAATATCCAGATTGCAATCTCAGTTTCTTGCTTGTTCTTCGTTTGCTCGCAGGAAACAGACCCTCGTGGTCAGGTTGATCGTGCTCCGGCGTGGTCAATAACCTCTCGGAGTTGGTTTAGCGATTGCTAAGGCGCGACGTCCTCGCACGTTCGTAGTCGGATCATCAAAGTCGACTGCCACCAAAGCGATATCCATCATCTCATCGAAAGACGGGACACCTTTGCCTCTATCATCGACGGAAGTTCATCTTCCTCACCCAAATAAGGCTTCAAATCTGCAATGTTAAAAGTGGGACTAACCCCAAAATCTGCAGGCAGCTCAAGTTTATATGCATTATCATTTATTTTCTCTAACACCTTAAAGGGACCATCAACACGTGGCATTAACTTTGATTTGCGCAAATCAGGAAATCTATCCTTACGCAAATGTAACCAAACAAGATCTCCAGGTGCAAACACAACATGTTTTCTACCCTTATCTCCAGCAAGTTTATATTTAGCATTCATACGCTCAATGTTTTCCTTAGTTAACTCATGCATTTTTAAAATCAATTCAGCACGTTGTTTAGCATCAAAATTAACCTTCTCCGAAGATGGAAGAGGCAACAAATCAATAGGTGAACGAGGTAGGAAACCATACACAACTTCAAAAGGGCACATCTTAGTAGTAGAATGCAATGAACGATTATAAGCAAATTCAATATGAGGCAAGCATTCCTCCCACATTTTCTTATTATTCTTCAAAACAGCCCTAAGCATAGTAGACAACGTTCTATTGACTACTTCAGTTTGTCCATCAGTTTGGGGGTGACAAGTAGTACTAAAAAGCAGTTTAGTCCCCAACTTAGCCCATAAACATCTCCAAAAGTGGCTAAGAAATTTAGTATCACGATCTGAAACAATAGTATTTGGCACGCCATGCAAGCGAATAATTTCACGAAAGAACAAATCAGCAACATTAACAGCATCATCGCTTTTATGACATGGTATAAAGTGTGCCATTTTCGAGAATCTATCCACGACAACAAATATGCTATCCCTCCCCTTCTTTGTTCGAGGTAAACCTAAAACAAAGTCCATAGATATATCCTCCCAAGGAACACTAGGTACAGGCAAAGGCATATATAAACCATGAGGATTGAGTCGTGACTTAGCTTTTTGACATGTAGTGCATCGAGCAATAAAACACTCAACATCCCGTCTCATCTTTGGCCAAAAGAAATGTGTAGCAAGTACGTCCTCCGTCTTCTTCACGCCAAAGTGTCCCATTAATCCTCCTCCATGCGCCTCCTGCAACAACAAAAGACGAACGGAGCTAGCTGGAATGCATAGCTTGTTAGCACGAAACACAAATCCATCGTTAACAACAAACTTGTTCCACATTCTTCCTTCTTTACAATTATGCATTACATCTTTAAAATCAGCATCATGCACATATTGATCTTTGATGGTCTCTAAACCAAATATTTTGAAGTCAAGTTGTGAAAGCATAGTATAGCGACGAGACAATGCATCAGCAATAACATTTTCTTTTCCCTTCTTGTGTTTAATGACATAAGGGAAAGTCTCAATGAATTCAACCCATTTAGCATGTCTACGATTCAGTTTAGCTTGACATTTAATATGTTTCAAAGATTCATGATCAGAATGTATAACAAATTCTTTGGGCCATAAATAATGTTGCCATGTTTCTAAAGTCCGAACAAGAGCATATAATTCTTTATCATAAGTAGAATAATTCAGACTAGGTCCACTCAATTTTTCAGAAAAGTATGCAACAGGTTTGCCATCTTGTAATAACACACCTCCTAATCCAATTCCACTAGCATCACATTCAAGCTCAAAAGTCTTATTAAAATCAGGAAGTTGGAGTAAAGGAGCATGTGTCAACTTATCTTTCAATACCGTGAAGGCTTCTTCCTGTGCGGTACCCCAAAGAAAAGGCACATCTTTCTTTGTAAGCTCATTGAGAGGTGCAGCAATGGTGCTGAAATCTCTCACAAAACGCCTATAGAATCCAGCGAGGCCAAGAAAACTCCTCACTTGTGTGACCGTTTTGGGCTGCGGCCAACTCTCAATAGCTTCAATCTTGGCTTTATCAACTTCAATTCCTTGTGGAGTAACAACATAGCCAAGAAAAGATACGCGGTCGGTGCAAAAGGTGCACTTCCCAAGGTTACCAAACAAACGTGCATCACGTAGAGCAATAAAAACCGCACGTAAATGTTCCAAATGTTCTTCCAAAGATCTGCTATAAATCAATATGTCATCAAAGTAAACTACCACAAATCGTCCAATGAAAGCACGTAAAACTTCGTTCATTAATCTCATGAAAGTACTAGGTGCATTAGTTAACCCAAATTGCATGACTAACCACTCATATAATCCAAACTTAGTTTTAAATGCTGTTTTCCATTCATCTCCCAATTTCATACGAATTTGATGGTAGCCACTACGCAAATCAACTTTGGAGAATATTGTAGAGCCACTCAATTCTTCAAGCATATCATCTAGCCTAGGAATAGGATGACGATAACGAATAGTAATATTATTAATGCCTCTACAATCAACACACATACGTGATGTACCATCCTTTTTCGGCACTAGAATAATAGGAACAGCACAAGGACTAAGGGATTCGCGTATATAACCTTTGTCGAGAAGCTCTTGTACTTGACGCATAATCTCCTTCGTCTCCTCTGGATTGGTACGGTATGGTGCATGGTTTGGCAGTGAAGCACCGGGAATTAAGTCAATCTGATGCTCAATCCCTCGAATAGGCGGTAATCCCGGTGGCACGTCTTGTGGAAAGACGTCAGCGAACTCCTGCAAAATGTTAGTGACAGCAGGAGGCAAAGAGGAAGGCACGTCCTCGAATGAAAATAATGCCTCTTTGCACACAAAAGCATAGCAAACAGATTTGCCGAAATCTAGCTCATCAATATCAGATTTGGTGGCAAATAAACATGCACTTTTCAATTTAATTTCAGAAGCAACACTAGATGGTTTATTGTTAGGCTTCATTTGTTGCTCAAATTCTTTTGCCACAATCTGATTTTCACTCTTATTCGTCTCCTGTTTTGCTTTATTAGCTCTATTAATATCATCTTTCAAAATGGAATCAGGAGTCATAGGAAGCAAAGTAATATTTTTATCCTTATGAACAAGAGTATAGTGATTGTTTCTACCATGGTGTACAGAATTTTTATCAAATTGCCATGGTCTACCAAGTAATAAGGAACATGCTTGCATAGGTACCACATCACAATCAACATAATCAGCATATGTAGAGATACTAAAATGCACACGAACAGTACGTGTTACCTTAACCTTGCCACTGTTGTTGAACCATTGGATGTAGTAAGGATGTGGATGTGGTCTTGTGGTGAGAGAAAGCTTCTCCACCATATCCATGCTAGCCAAGTTGTTGCAGCTCCCTCCGTCTATGATGACGCGCACAGAACGTTCCTTCACAACTCCCTTGGTATGGAACAAATTGTGCCTCTGATTTTGCTCAGCTTGTGTGACCTGCACACTCAAAACACGTTGAGCAACTAAACATTCATACCTGTCAGCGTCTTCAGGAGCCATGTATTGCGTCTCATGATCAGAATCATCTCCACCATGTTCTTCACGTGTAATAAGAGCCAAAGTCTCCTCATCATAGTCACTAGCGGACTCATATCCACCATCCGCGGTAGCAATCATCACACGCGGAGATTTGCATTCTCTCGCATAATGACCTCCTCCCTTACAACGACGACAAATAATATCACTTGTGTGCCCTGTTGATGCCATGGAAGAAAAAGAACGCTGTGCAGGCCCCGCAGGTGCGCTCTTGGCAGATAATGGTGGTTGTGCCTGTTTTCTTGTATCATGGTTGGAGGTGGCACCAGATGGAGGTGCTGGTGCAGTTGAAGTAGAAGATGCACGTGGTGTCCATGATGAAGGTCGGCCTGCAGAAAAGTTAGTTCGCCCCAATGCTTGTCGATCCTGCACTTCACGTTCAGCTTTACAAGCAAGATGGAATAAACGAGTGATATTAGTATACTCCTTATAGTCTAGAATGGTCTGAATCTCTCTATTTAATCCACCTAGAAAACGTGCAAGCATAGCTTCATTCTCCTCAACAATACCACATCTAATCATGCCAGTTTGTAATTCCTGATAATATTCTTCTACAGAATTTTTCCCTTGTCTTAAACGCTGCAATTTTTGAAGCAATTCACGTTGATAATATGGTGGAACCCAACGCGTACGCATAGCAGTTTTCAAAGCAGCCCAAGTAGTTGGAATAGGATATAATCTACAATGTTCAGCCCAAAGATCTGCTATAAATCAATATGTCATCAAAGTAAACTACCACAAATCGTCCAATGAAAGCACGTAAAACTTCGTTCGTTAATCTCATGAAAGTACTAGGTGCATTAGTTAACCCAAAAGGCATGACTAACCACTCATATAATCCAAACTTAGTTTTGAATGCTGTTTTCCATTCATCTCCCAATTTCATACGAATTTGATGGTATCCACTACGCAAATCAACTTTGGAGAATATTGTAGAGCCACTCAATTCATCAAGCATATCATCTAGCCTAGGAATAGGATGACGATAACGAATAGTAATATTATTAATGCCTCTACAATCAACACACATACGTGATGTACCATCCTTTTTCGGCACTAGAATAATAGGAATAGCACAAGGACTAAGGGATTCGCGTATATAACCTTTGTCGAGAAGCTCTTGTACTTGACGCATAATCTCCTTCGTCTCCTCTGGATTGGTACGGTATGGTGCACGGTTTGGCAGTGAAGCACCGGGAATTAAGTCAATTTGATGCTCAATCCCTCGAATAGGCGGTAATCCCGGTGGCACGTCTTGTGGAAAAACGTCAGCGAACTCCTGCAAAATGTTAGTGACAGCAGGAGGCAAAGAGGAAGGCACGTCCTCGAATGAAAATAATGCCTCTTTGCACACAAAAGCATAGCAAACAGATTTGCTGAAATCTAGCTCATCAATATCAGATTTGGTGGCAAATAAACATGCACTTTTCAATTTAATTTCAGAAGCAACACTAGATGGTTTATTATTAGGCTTCATTTGTTGCTCAAATTCTTTTGCCACAATCTGATTTTCACTCTTATTCTTCTCCTGTTGTGCTTTATTAGCTCTATTAATATCATCTTTCAAAATGGAATCAGGAGTCATAGGAAGCAAAGTAATATTTTTATCCTTATGAACAGAGAGTATAGTGATTGTTTCTACCATGGTGTACAGAATTTTTATCAAATTGCCATGGTCTACCAAGTAATAAGGAACATGCTTGCATAGGTACCACATCACAATCAACATAATCAGCATATGTAGAGATACTAAAATGCACACGAACAGTACGTGTTACCTTAACCTTGCCGCTGTTGTTGAACCATTGGATGTAGTAAGGATGTGGATGTGGTCTTGTGGTGAGAGAAAGCTTCTCCACCATCTCCATGCTAGCCAAGTTGTTGCAGCTCCCTCCGTCTATTATGACGCGCACAGAACGTTCCTTCACAACTCCCTTGGTATGGAACAAATTGTGCCTCTGATTTTGCTCAGCTTGTGTGACCTGCACACTCAAAACACGTTGAGCAACTAAACATTCATACCTGTCAGCGTCTTCAGGAGCCATGTATTGCGTCTCATGATCAGAATCATCTCCACCATGTTCTTCACGTGTAATAAGAGCTAATGTCTCCTCATCATAGTCACTAGCGGACTCATATCCACCATCCGCGGTAGCAATCATCACACGCGGAGATTTGCATTCTCTCGCATAATGACCTCCTCCCTTACAACGACGACAAATAATATCACTTGTGTGCCCTGTTGATGCTATGGAAGAAGAAGAACGCTGTGTAGGCCCCGCAGGTGCGCTCTTGGCAGATAATGGTTGTTGTGCCTGTTTCCTTGTATCACGGCTGGAGGTGGCACCTGATGGAAGTGCTGGTGCAGTTGAAGTAGAAGATGCACGTGGTGTCCATGATGAAGGTCGGCCTGCAGAAAAGTTAGTTCGCCCCAATGCTTGTCGATCCTGCACTTCACGTTCAGCTTTACAAGCAAGATGGAATAAACGAGTGATATTAGTATACTCCTTATAGTCTAGAATGGTCTGAATCTCTCTATTTAATCCACCCAGAAAACGTGCAAGCATAGCTTCATTCTCCTCAACAATACAACATCTAATCATGCCAGTTTGTAATTCCTGATAATATTCTTCTACAGAATTTTTCCCTTGTCTTAAACGCTGCAATTTTTGAAGCAATTCACGTTGATAATATGGTGGAACCCAACGCGTACGCATAGCAGTTTTCAAAGCAGCCCAAGTAGTTGGAATAGGATATAATCTACAATGTTCAGACCACCATACACATGCAAAACTAGTGAAAGCACAAACGGCAGCAGCAACTCGTCTCTCCTCAGGATATTGTAAACATGTAAATCGTTGTTCAGTTTCTAACTCCCAAGTAAGATATATATCAGGAACATATCTACCCTCAAATGGTGGAATATTCAATTTCAGTTTAGGAATATGGACATCATCTCGTACCTGAGGTGGTGGTGCAGGCCTACCATTACGAATATATGCCTGAGGTCGACCTGCTGGTGGTGGTACAGGTGGCTGCACGTAGTGTTGATTTTGATCAACCTCATCCTCATAATCTCCCACATAATCATCCTCCTCCGCATCAGCAGCAGGAGCCACAGAAGTATCAACAGCAGCACCAACAGTTTGGCCAAACGCAAGAGGAACACGGCTTGCTCGGCGGAGGTCTGCTTCGCGACGTGGAGGTAGTCGTTGTTGTTGTTGTTGGAGAGGTGCGTTAGGTGCAGCGGGTGGTGGTGGTGGAAGACGCGCGAGCAATTCATTAAACTTGTTATCGAGGTTTGTTTCGAACGTCTTCTCAAGGCCAGTGATCTTCTCCATGGCCTCTTCAAAATTGTTCAGCACATCTTGCACCTGTTCAGTCATCATTTGCTGAAACTTATCATGAAGCTCCTTGTTCGATAAATTCTCCCAGTCAATCTCGTCGGCTTGTGATCCTGGCATGGTTAGCAGCAATAGAAACACACAAGAATATGATCCTACAGACTACGAACAAGTGGTGGTGGTGGGTGTCACAAATCCGTCAAGCAAATCTCAAATTCTTACCAGTTCTTACCCAGCAGTAGGCGGTGATCGGCAACCGTTGTAGTCAAAAACTCTCAAAGCTTGGATAGAGCGATTACCAGGGAGAGTCAAACGCACGACGTAGATGTATGTGGAGCTGGGAAGGCTTATAGTAGCAAAAAGGGTCAGTAATAATCAATTCAGAGATGCAAAGTTGAATAAACGCTCAACGACGGTACTGTGCTGGTCCTAGGCTAGACTGTGCTAGAGACGCGAGCCTAGAACACTAACAAAATCACGGCGCGGCACGTAAACAAGGGAAAAGCCCACTCTGGATTTTTTTTTCGCTCTTTTTTTTTTGCGAAAAATCACTATAATGGCGAGTGTCTCAAAACTCTTCTTAGCTCAAACTGACAGGATGGGCACGAAATTTTTTCGACCAATTTTTTTTTTTTTGATTGCCCGGACCCAAAAACTGGAAACGGGTCAAAAAAAACTTCCTATAATGGCACCTGTCTCAAAACACTCAGAAACACCTAAAAATAGGATAGCCAGAAAATTTTTCGAAAAATGCGTTTTCGAAAATTTTTGGGCCTAAACGGAGCGTGGCTACCCGACTCCGGCAAGGAAACACGAATCGGAATCTAGATGGATCTCGAAAACAACCCTAATAAGCAAGGAACTCGGATTGGTGGTGGATATATGGTGGTGGTATATGGCAGCGGTGGTGGTAGCGGTGGTAGTATATGGATATGGATCGGTGGTGGTATATGGACACAGATTGGTGGTGGTATATGGATACGGATTCGGTGCGGTGGTGGTAGATGGCAGGGGCGATGATGATGGTGCGGCGGCGGCGTGACAACTTATGACCAGAACTCGAAACTCTAAAAGACTAGACTCTAAGACCAGCAACTAGACACGACGATGCAACCGCAAATTCAACAAAGCAAAACCCTAAAAAGATTATGCAAAGGCTCAGATTGGTTCGGATATGATGAACTAACCCTAATTTTTTTTGGCTTTTTCGTGGACTGTAGGTATGAAGAACAGACTCGATCTAAACTACGAAAAACTGTAAAATCTCACCGAGCAACCTGGAAATCTGATACCACTTGATAGAGGCGAGGATGTCCCGTCTTTCGATGAGATGGTGGATTTCGCTTTGGTGGAAGTCGACTTTGACGATCCGACTACGAACGTGCGAGGACGTCGCGCCTTAGCAATCGCTAAACCAACTCCGAGAGGTTATTGACCACGCCGGAGCACGATCAACCTGACCACGAGGGTCTGTTTCCTGCGAGCAAACGAAGAACAAGCAAGAAACTAAGATTGCAATCTGGATATTGCGAATATAAGATGAAAACTTTATTGATCAAGGTGGGGTTCTGTGACGCCTTTGTCTGGTCGTTGAACACAAACGAAGTACGCGAAGTTGCAGCTATGGCGAACTTTTAATCTAAACAAAACCCAAAGTCTAAACGATGCCCTAAGGGCTGTATATATGGAGGAAGAGGGGGGAATTTCGTGGCCCTTGGTGGAGGGGTCCGAAATCAACCCTATCTCTTGTTTCCCCACACATACGGACTCTAAAAATAGCCTATACTTATGTATTTCGAAATTACATGGGCCTGGCCCAATAATAAGGTGACGCAGCACCTAAAATAGCCTCGGGACGAAATTTATGAAGTGGCATCTTGTATATTTCGTTCAAGGCTTCATGCACCCATTATGGTGGCTTCAAAGTCCTGAAATCATCACTTGTAACTCCATTCTTGTTCTTGCTCCAATGTTCATCCTTCTCCAAGCTAGGCCCTTCATTTGTAAGCAAAACAAATGTATCCAATTTAGGCAGCATCATATTCTCATTAACATTAGAATCATTACCAAGAAACGAAAGTACCTGGTAATTTAGTTGGCGTGCACGAGCTCTAGTAATTGGTCCAGTATGTATAGCAGCAGGGGCTGTGGGTGTAACAATTGTATTGATGTCCTCATCATCCTCCCCTTCTTGAAATGAAGTCGTCCTCGACGGAAGTTCATCTTCCTCACCCAAATAAGGCTTCAAATCTGCAATGTTAAAAGTGGGACTAACCCCAAAATCTGCAGGCAGCTCAAGTTTATATGCATTATCATTTATTTTCTCTAACACCTTAAAGGGACCATCAGCACGTGGCATTAACTTTGATTTGCGCAAATCAGGAAATCTATCCTTACGCAAATGTAACCAAACAAGATCTCCAGGTGCAAACACAACATGTTTTCTACCCTTATCTCCAGCAAGTTTATATTTAGCATTCATGCGCTCAATGTTTTCCTTAGTTAACTCATGCATTTTTAAAATCAATTTAGCACATTGTTTAGCATCAAAATTAACCTTCTCCGAAGATGGAAGAGGCAACAAATCAATAGGTGCACGAGGTAGGAAACCATACACAACTTCAAAAGGGCACATCTTAGTAGTAGAATGCAATGAACGATTATAAGCAAATTCAATATGAGGCAAGCATTCCTCCCACATTTTCTTATTATTCTTCAAAACAGCCCTAAGCATAGTAGACAATGTTCTATTGACTACTTCAGTTTGTCCATCAGTTTGGGGGTGACAAGTAGTACTAAAAAGCAGTTTAGTCCCCAACTTAGCCCATAAACATCTCCAAAAGTGGCTAAGAAATTTAGTATCACGATCTGAAACAATAGTATTTGGCACACCATGCAAACGAATAATTTCACGAAAGAACAAATCAGCAACATTAACAGCATCATCGCTTTTATGACATGGTATAAAGTGTGCCATTTTCGAGAATCTATCCACGACAACAAATATGCTATCCCTCCCCTTCTTTGTTCGAGGTAAACCTAAAACAAAGTCCATAGATATATCCTCCCAAGGAACACTAGGTACAGGCAAAGGCATATATAAACCATGAGGATTGAGTCGTGACTTAGCTTTTTGACATGTAGTGCAGCGAGCAATAAAACGCTCAACATCCCGTCTCATCTTTGGCCAAAAGAAATGTGTAGCAAGTACGTCCTCCGTCTTCTTCACGCCAAAGTATCCCATTAATCCTCCTCCATGCGCCTCCTGCAACAACAAAAGACGAACGGAGCTAGCTGGAATGCATAGCTTGTTAGCACGAAACACAAATCCATCGTTAACGACGAACTTGTTCCACATTCTTCCTTCTTTACAATTCTGCATTACATCTTTAAAATCAGCATCATGCACATATTGATCTTTGATGGTCTCCAAACCAAATATTTTGAAGTCAAGTTGTGAAAGCATAGTATAGCGGCGAGACAATGCATCAGCAATAACATTTTCTTTTCCCTTCTTGTGTTTAATGACATAAGGAAAAGTCTCAATGAATTCAACCCATTTAGCATGTCTACGATTCAGTTTAGCTTGACTTTTAATATGTTTCAAAGATTCATGATCAGAATGTATAACAAATTCTTTGGGCCATAAATAATGTTGCCATGTTTCTAAAGTCCGAACAAGAGCATATGATAGAGGCAAAGGTGTCCCGTCTTTCGATGAGATGATGGATATCGCTTTGGTGGCAGTCGACTTTGACGATCCGACTACGAACGTGCGAGGACGTCGCGCCTTAGCAATCGCTAAACCAACTCCGAGAGGTTATTGACCACGCCGGAGCACGATCAACCTGACCACGAGGGTCTGTTTCCTGCGAGCAAACGAAGAACAAGCAAGAAACTGAGATTGCAATCTGGATATTGCGAATATAAGATGAAAGCTTTATTGATCAAGGTGGGGTTCTGTGACGCCTTTGTCTGGTCGTTGAACACAAACGAAGTACGCGAAGTTGCAGCTATGGCGAACTTTTAATCTAAACAAAACCCAAAGTCTAAACGATGCCCTAAGGGCTGTATATATGGAGGAAGAGGGGGGAATTTCGTGGCCCTTGGTGGAGGGGTCCGAAATCAACCCTATCTCTTGTTTCCCCACACATACGGACTCTAAAAAATAGCCTATACTTATGTAGTTCGAAATTACATGGGCCTGGCCCAATAATAAGGTGACGCAGCACCTAAAATAGCCTCGGGACGAAATTTATGAAGTGGCATCTTGTATATTTCGTCCAAGGCTTCATGCACCCATTATGGTGGCTTCAAAGTCCTGAAATCATCACTTGTAACTCCGTTCTTGTTCCCCTTGCGCATGCCATCATCTCCATGCTTGTTCTTGCTCCAATGTTCATCCTTCTCCAAGCTAGGCCCTTCATTTGTAAGCAAAACAAATGTATCCAATTTAGGCAGCATCATATTCTCATGAACATTAGAATCATTACCAAGAAACGAAAGTACCTGGTAATTTAGTTGGCGTGCACGAGCTCTAGTAATTGGTCCAGTATGTATAGCAGCAGGGGCTGTGGGTGTAACAATTGTATTGATGTCCTCATCATTAAACATTGGTTCTTTTGCATCAATAGTTAATTCAATGGGTGCACTCAAAATTGTTGGTATTTCAGTTGTTTGATCACATGGCAAAGTCAAATTATCAACGTAGTCCTCTAAAATAGGTGGTGTGATCAAAGTAGTGGGTAGCTCATCAGATGGTGCATTCAAATTGACAAGGCATTCATCATTCTCATGTAGAGATGGAAGATCAGTACCTTTTTCATTACCTCTTATGATCAACTCAGATGATGTAGCCACTCTCGGGGGCGATGTGTCACATGGTGGAGGTGATGTAGTCCTGACAACAACGGATGTGGTTGTCATAGTATGCCTAGTAGTTGAAGGAACAATCATATCAACTCTTGGAATGTGCACCGTGCGCTTGTTCTCCTCGTGGCCAACATGTCGTTTTATTTCCTGTTCAGCTTTGCAAGCAAGATGAAACAAATGGTCCATAGGATAACACTCTTCATGAATTAGTATCTCTTGAATATCACGGTTTAATCCTCCCCAAAATCTATCCATAAAATCATCTTCACTTTCTTCTAAAGAGGAATGCAACAAGGTAGTTTGTAAATCATCATAATATTTTGTTACAGTTTCACTACCTTGTTTTAAGTGTTGCAACTTCTTAATCATGTCACGAGTATAATAAGTAGGGACAAAAGTATGTCGCATGGCAAGTTTCAAATCATCCCAAGTAGTAGGTATATAATCAGGGTGTAACCGACAATATTCACTCCACCAAACCAAAGCATAACCAGTGAAAGAACCAACCGCAACCTTAACCTTTTTATGTTCATCGAAATTATGGGAAGCAAATATATTTTTTATGTCGAACTCCCATTCAATATATAAAGCAGGTTTAAAACGGCCATTAAATGGTGGTATAGATACATTAACCTGATCATGTGCATTTGGATGTTTGTGCACCTCTCGTGACGGTTGTGGTATTTGCAAAGGTGGTGGCACGTCTCCCGCGATCGACAAAGCCCATGAATTGACTCTGGATCCTGTCATGATTAGTAGAACAAGAAACAAAACCCAAAAATAATGTCCTATAACTACTAGGATGTGGTGGTAGAACGCTCACAGTAACTCAAATATCAATGTCTTACAAGTTCTTACCATGCAGCAGGCGGTGATCGGCAACCAGCGGTGTCAAGTAAATCCGAATATTGAGTAAAGCGATTGCCAGGGGAGCGTACGTATACACGGTGTAGAAATATGTGGAGCTGGGTTGGCTATATATGGTAGCAAAAGATTAGCAATAATCAATTCAAAGATGCAATGTTGAATAAACGCTCAACGACGGTACTGTGCTGGTCCTAGGCTAGACCGGACTAGAGACGCAAGCCTAGAACACTAATAAGGTCAAGGCGTAGCACAACTAGCATCAATGAAGGATACTAAGTAGCTCTTGACAGCAAGATATAAGTGAAGATCACAACGGCAGTGAAGATAATGATGAAAAACAACTGCCAAGCAGGATATACAACAACTCTCTCTCCAACTTTCCTCTTGAAAAGTTTGAGACAATTTTCTGATAAATTCTTTCAAAGAATGCTACTAACTCAAGCTTTCCAATGCAAAAAGAATCACTCAATTCCGAGTTGATATGAGGAGTCAAAGAATTCTAAAACTGGCCTGAAAAATTGGAACAAGTTGTGTTCACGAACTTCGGAGGGCAAAAAGACCTATTTAGAAGCCGATTTTGAGGTGTCAAATATTGAACCAGCTTCTGCAACTATTTAGATGCGGCTCGTCGCTATCTTCAATTTGAGTACTCACGGAGCCAAAACGGACTTCGTTTGAGGAAGATACACCTGTTTTACTCAACAGTGCGCAAAACAGATTCCAATCCAAATTCAGGTACGAGATTGATTCTAGATAGATTCAATTTTTTTTTCTTCTCTCTTTTTTTTTCTCACGCTTTTTTTCTTTTTCTTCTCCCTCTTTTTCTTTTTTTTTCTTTCCTTTTTTCTCTCTTTTTTTTATCTTCTTTTTCTCCCTCTTTCGAAGACAAACTAGATAAGATGCAGATTCGATCAAGCGAAGATGTGAGTGACCTCAACTATGATTATGACAATAAACAGTGCGTAGCACGTGGTGGAAATTGGTGGATGGGATGGTGGACAGCGGATGGGATAATGATGCAGCGGCTGCATGACTAATGTGAACAGAACTCGAAACTCTAAAGTAACTAGACACTAAGACCAGCAACTCGACACGACGATGCAACCGATAATTCAACTATGCAAGCAATGAAAAGAAAATTGCAAAGGCTCAGACTGGCTTGGACCAAGGATGAATAGATCTAACTCTTTTTTGTGGCTTTTTCTTGGACAATAGGTAAGAAAATAAATCTAATCTAGGAAAACTCGAAATTCTCACCGAGCAACCTGAAAACTGATACCACTTGATAGAGGCGAGGGTCCCGATCTTTCGATGAGATGATAACTATCGATTTGGTGGAGACGACTTTGACGATCCGACTACAAACGTGCACGACGTTGCGCCTTAGCAATTGCTAAACCAATCTCCTGAGGTTACTGACGATGCTGGAAGCACGGTCAGCCTGACCACGAAGGTCTATTCCTGCAAGCAATCGAAGAACGAGCAAGAATATGATAAAGCAATCTGAATATTGCAAATATATATGAAGTATTGATAATGGTGGGGATCCGGAAGCGGTCTTGGTCTGGTCGTTGGACACAAACGAAGTACACGAAGTTGCAATGGCTAACTTTTAACTAAACAAATCCCAACGAAAAGCTACGAGATGGATCTACTTATATAGGAGCAAGGGGTGACGGACAAGGAGGTGGGAGGACGTCCCAAGGCATCCTAAAACTAAATCTAGCTCGTACAAGGCCAATGGGCCCAAGTGGAGGTGATGTAACACCTTTGGACTTGTAGTTTGACTCGGATTCTGCTGCAGCATCAGATTGTTTCGTCCACAACTCAACGCTCCGGACGAATTTGAAGGTGATTCCACTTGGGTTGGAAAGTGCACGAAATCTAGTTTCCAACAAAAAAAGAATCACCCAATTCGGAGTCCGTATGAAAAACTTGTGTGCGTTTTGAGTCAGGTGTGTCTGTGCAGTCCGAATCTGAATCCAGAACGTGAGAGACTTGGACTCTATCTTCTCTTGGGCCAAAAGTGACGTGAGAGAACTTTTTGGACAGCAAATAAACATCTCTTTCTTCCTTATCTTCATATGTGGATTGTACAAATGTCCCATACACCTGCAATTAGACAAAACACAAAAGTGTGTGAAGTATTTTTGTTCTGGATAACATAAATAGATTATTGAATAGTTTGCACTAGAAATCACCTGACAAATATGCATATATGCAATATTTTTGGTCATATCCAAGGTAGTCATGTCCTCATCAGCATGATGAAGCCTTTGCCACGTGATGCTGAATATCCAACAGAGTTCTTTGTTGAAGACCTTGAGTATCTGCCACGCACCATATATCACATCATCAGGCGAACTCTATGGCCTATCAAAGGACATTCATCAGCGGCAAAGCTTGAAGGAGCTGTGAAGACTTTGGTCTTCTATATTCTCAATGGCATCAGCTTCAATGCGCAAGATTTCTTCATCAGACAACTTGCTGCTTCCGGCTCCGACCTATTTGGTCTGTAGTTTTATGCTCCATGGGTCATGCGCCTCATCAAGCGACACTCATCTGTCAACTATCAACCTTCTACTCACAATCATGTGATTTTTCTACCTGAAGTTGATATGTCAGTTGAAGCTATATACCCTGATCCTGCCAAGAAGCCTCTTTGTCTTCAGAATGCCGAGCACCAAAGCTTCACTCAGCCTATTGAAGGTGTTCAAGCAGCGACACAAATCTATCCTTTGGCTGGAAATACTCGCCTGCCTCATCGAGCACCTACTGAAGCCACTGAAAGCACCATTGCCCAAAGGCCTCGGAAGCGCTCTCGCGTTCTCAATGACCGAGAACTTCTTGTGGCCCTTCATCAGAAACAGGATAAGCATCATTTCTGGCTCAAGAGATAGATGCAAAGCATCTTAGTGGATGTCAATCGCATTTGCAACCTTGCCACCAAGAATGCCTTTGTTGCTCATGAGACTTGCCAACGATCATGGAAGAGCTTGATCCTGCTTAGTGCTGAAGCAGATCTTCAAGACGATGGCTTCAATGAAAGATTCCAGTTTGACTCCACTCCTCCATGGACTGCTGTCCTACGTCGCACTCCATCTCTTGAAGACTCTGAATATTCTTCCTCCGCAGCAACTGTCAATGCCAGAGTGATCGATGACGAAGATGATGCTACTTCACCACCTCCTACAACTGCACGCATCGACACTACACCAAGTCCGTCTGCACCGCCAACCAACGACGATAACCCTGCTGCTTCACCTACTCATGAGGACGACTAGATGCTCTATGTCTTCAAACCTTTTTGGTCCTTACTAACAAAAGGGGGAGAAGCGTATGAGTTGACAGTCTTCAAGCGGGTTCATATGGGTGGTTGCATTATTTTTGCCTAGTGCTTACAACTCTTGCCTTTGATACACTTCGTTCTTTGAGTTGTAACACTTAAACTTGATGGTCGTCTGCTACTTATTTGCTTTACTGTGATGCGATGATAAATTCCGCATGTGCGATGATAACTTCCGCACTTAGATCATCCTGCAAACGTCCATTTTTCATTATGCATGTCATCCTATTTGCTATATCATTTCATGCATGATGCATTATCTTCATAAGTTGAAGTGGATCTCCACAAGTACAACCTGCCATGTGCATTTGCATTCCAAAAGCAAAATTACTTATATGCACATCTTCAGGGGGAGCCCTTGCTACTTATGAAGACTATTTCCTATCCTTACAATTTCAATATTTATCCCCGTTGAAAACTTCAACCAGTTTGTCATCAATCACCAAAAAGGGGGAGATTGTAAGTGCACCTAGTGCCACCCCTAGTTGGTTTTGGAGTATTGACGACAAAGTTGGTTGAGGGACTAATGCGTTTGTGAGAATTGCAGGATAACGCAGGTAGTGTCCCTCATTGATTCGGTTTACCTATCGGAGATGACCCCTAAAAATGTATGAAGACAGTGAAGACAATGGTGGTATGAGAAGATATTCATATTGAAGACTATGACATGAGAAGACATTGCGCGAAGACTATGGAGCGCGAAGACTGTGTGGATTCGTTACTTCCTTTTCTTCTTTGTTGAGTCATAGGAACCACCGTACCGATTAAGTGGGGTCCAAGTGACCCAAGTCAGAGTGACTGAAGTGATGCTCAACTTAAAGCCTATGTCTTCGAGCGAAGACAATGAGAGCAAACCTTATCCAGAGCTGGATGAGTCAGCTTTGCTTGTAGCCCTAGTAAAGTTGTCGCGTGTGTTTGAAATCTGACTGTTGGAACACGTGTCAGTTCCTTAGTGACCCAGGGTCATTTTGGACAAATCAGGTCGGGTTGCCTAGTGGCTATAAATAGGCCACCCCCTACACCATAAATTGGTGGCTGCTCAGAGTTAGTATACGGCTTTTGTCGTTTGAGAGCAACCCACCTCGAAGCATTTGAGAGAGAGAAATCCTTGCGAGGGCAAAGCCCAAACACCCAGAGCCAAAGAGTGTTAGGCATCACTGAAGTCTTTCTGTCTGTGTGACCTGAAGACTTATTGCACTTGAGGACTGTGTATCCTCCAGCCGGTTAGGCGTCGCGTTCTGAGCATCCAAGAGTAATTGTGGATTGCCGAGTGAACGAAGTCTGTGAAGGTTTGGAAGTCTACCTTGAAGACTTACCAGAGTGATTGGGCGAGGACTAAGTGTCCTTAGCTCAAGGGGAATAAGGTGAAGACACGGTCTTCTGAGTTGAATCTCAGCCTCCCTAACCAGACGTACAGTTATCACAACAACTGTAACTGGTCCAACAAATCCTGTGTCTTCAACAAGTGACTGGTTCTATCTCTTCCCTCCTTTACTTTGAGGTTGTCTTCGTGAAGTCATTGCTTATCTGTCTTATCTGATTGACTTCATTGCTTGACTACTATTGTTGATTGGCTTCGTACTATCTTCCATCCTGATCCTACTACCTAGCTGCTATTAGTCTTCGTACGTTAACGCTATTGCATACTTGACTATGGCTTGCTTGTTGTAGTTTACCTTCCGCTGCATATCAATTAGGTCATTTCTATTGTTTGTCTTTGAAACTTCCATGTTTTGAAGACTTTGATAAAAATCGCCTATTCACCCCCCCCTCTAGTCGATAACTAGCACTTTCACAAACATTCACAGACTTTGTTCACCGGCAATCCACAATGACTCTTGGATGCTCAGAACGTGACGCCTAACCGGCTGGAGGATTCACGGTCCTCAAGTGTAACAAGTCTTCAGATCACGCAGACAGAAAGACTTCAGTGATGCCAAACACTGTTTGGGATCTGGGTGGTTTGAGCTTTGTCCTTGCAAGTATTCTCTCTCACAAGCTTCGGCGGTGGGTTGCTCTCAAACTACAAAAGCCATGTACTAACTTTGAGCAGCCACCAATTTATGGTGTAGGGGGTGGGCTATTTATACCCACAGGGCAACCCGACCTAATTTGTCTGGAATGACCCTGGGTCACTAAAGAACTGACACGTGTCACAACGGTGAGATTTCAAACACACGCGACAGCTTGACTTGGGCTACAAGTAAAGCTGATTCATCCGACTCTGGATAAGATTTGCTCTCATTGTCTTCGCTCGAAGACATATGATTTGGTTGAGAATCACTTCAGTCACTCTGACTTTGTTCACTTGGACCCCACTTAACAGTACGGTGGTTCCTATGACTCAACAAAGAAGAAAAGGAAACAACAAAACAACTAAGTCTTCGCGCTCCATAGTCTTCATGCAATGTCTTCCCATGTCATAGTTTTCAATGTGAATAGCTTCACAGAGCACCATTATCTTCAATGTATTCACACATTTTTAGGGGCCATCTCCGATAGGTAAACCAAATCAATGAGGGACTACTACCTGTGTTATCCTGCAATTCTCATGAACACATTAGTCCCTCAACCAGGTTTGTCGTCAATACTCCAAAACCAACTAAGGGTGGCACTAGATGCACTTACAATCTCCCCCTTTTGGTGATTGATGACAAACTGGCTGAAGTTTTCAACGGGGATAAAAGTATGTGAAATTGTAAAGGATTATGATATTGTCTTCATAGGTGGTAAAAAGGCTCCCCCTGAAGATGTGCATATAAATGTTTTGCGTTGGAATGCAAATGCACAAGGCAGGTTGTACTTGTGGAGATCCTCTTTACCATATGAAGACAATACATCATGCATGAACATATGTATAGGAATAATGCCATGCATAATGAAAAATGGACGTCTGCGGGATGACTTCATGCGGGATTTATCATCGCACATGCAGAATTTATCATCACATCACAGAATAGCAAAAAAAGTAGCAGACGACCATGAAGTTTAAGTGTTACAACTCAAAGACCCAAATGTATCAAAAGTGAGAGTTGTAAGCACTAGGCAAAAGTATAGCAGCCAGCCATATGGACCCGCTTGAAGACTATCAATATATGCTTCTCCCCCTTTTGTCAGTAAGGACCAAAAAGGTTTGAAGACATAGTTTCTACTCGTTCCCATGAGGAGTTGGTGAAGCAGCAGGGTCGTTGTTGAGGTTTGGTGGTGCAGACGAGCTTGGTGCAGTGTCAATACGTGCCGAAGTTGGAGGTGGTGAAGTAGCATCACCGGCGTCATCAAGGAGTGGCATTAATAGTTGCCGCGGAGGAGGAGTACTATAAATCTTCAAGAGACGGGGTTCGACGCAAGACAACATTCCTGGGAGGAGTGGAGTCGAACTTGCATCTCTCGGTGAAGCCATCGTCTTGAATATCAGCTTCAGCACTGAGCAATGTCAGACTCTTCCAAGACCTCTGACAGGTTTCATGAGTGACAAAGGCATTATTGGTGGCAAGGTTGCAAATGCGATTGACATCCAGCAAGAGGCTTTGCATTTGACACTTTAGCCAGTACTGATGCTTGTCGTGTTTCTGATGCAAGGCCACGAGAAGCTCTCGGTCATTGAGCACACGAGATCGCTTCCGAGTCCTTGGAGCAATGGTGCTTTCTGTGGCTTTAGTGTGTGCACGACGAGTGTTGCCGACCAGAGGATAAACACGAGAAGCAACCTGAACACCTTCAACATGCTGAGAGAAACTCTGATGATCTGCATTGTGAAGATAAATTGCTTCCTTGGCAGGACGGACATATCAACCTCTGGCAGAAATATGAGATGGTTGCGTGCATAGGGCTGATAGTCAACGGCAGAGTGAAGCTTGATCAGTAGCATAACCCATGGAGCATAGAATTTCAAACCAAATATGTCTGAGCCAGATGTAGCAAATTGGCGAATGAAGAAATCCTGAGCATTGAAGCGGATGCCATTGAGAATGTAGAAGATCAATGTCTTCATTGCGCATCGAGCTTTGCTGAGGAATAATGTCCTTTGATGGGCCAGAGAGTTCGCCTGATAATATGGTAGATGGTGCGGGGCAGATACTCTAGGTCTTAAACAAAGAATTATTTGGGATATTCAGCATCCTGTGGCAGTGGCTTCATCATACTCAGCATTTGGCTCATGTTGGGCTCTGGCTTCTGAATGATGCTTTCCAACACATTGTGGTGAAGCTGACAACCAGGTTCATAGAGTTCACCTCGAGTGGATAGGCCAGTAAGCTCAATGAGGTCAAGAGCTTTGGCTTCATGATGGACATTGCCTGTCATCCACTCAAGGACCCATGTCTTCGGATCCCTGTAGTATCCGCGAATGTGAAGGTTGCATATAATTGCAGCAGAAGCTCTTCATTCCAATTCTCCTTATCTGTCACAAACTGGAGAAGGCTTGCATCTCGAAAACAGTCAAGGGCTTCTTCTAAGCACGGCAGACCAGCAATGGCTTCGGAATCCAGATGCATATGAGGAAATATGCGCCCTTGATTGTATAGAACACAAGAGTAGTAGCTGCGCTGCTGATAACTCTAGAACCGATCAAATGATATTCTTGGCTTGGAATATGGGTTCTTGGCTTTATCGAAGAAGGTGTTGTGTGCAATGAAGCCATTGACATTAAATGATCCTGGCGCAGATGCAGTACCTGGAAACCTTGGCAACCTTGGTTTTGGCTTCTGAACCTGAGGCCTGTGCTCCACATGATAGTCAAACTGAGGTACGGGAGCAGGCGGAGGAACCAGAATTGGCCATCTGATAGTGACTAGCTCGCCTTGATAGAATGCTTGCTCAATAGTGTGTGGCCTTGGTGGCGGAACAGGAGGAGTGGCATTAGCAAGGGCGTCAGGCTGCACATTTGTGGCAGGTGCATCATTGGCTTCATGCACAGTGTTCATTGTAGGCGCCACATTATCTTTAGCCATGACAATGTCATTGGCTTCAGTACTGTTGGTGGTGGCCGCATCAGGATTTTCAACCTCCACTTGAGTAGGTGGAGGGTCGGGCACAAACACGTTCTCCTCGAGAACAACTTCTTGGTTGGTGGGGGTGTGGCAACACGTTCTTCTTCTCCTTGTCTTTCATCAGCTGATTCAGCCGAATTGTCTTCAGCAGCATTGGCTTCTGACGTAGGAACCGTCATAGAGGGATTTTCTTCAGGGAACACTTGACGTGCCACTGGGCTGGATTGGTTTGAATCTTCTTCTATGATGGTTGTCATGGAGGCTGATGGCTTTAGGCCTTTGCGAAGCCGTTTGAACATAGGCGACGCTTTTGGTGATGGTGTAGTCTCCATGTAATTGTCGTCATTCACCATTGGGCTAGTGACTTGCGCTGGTGGAGGACGGGGTGTACTTGGTGAGTCTTGACTTGGTGTAGCTGGTTGGGGGCTATCAGCCCATGAGGCATCCTTGGAGATTGGCGTCAAAGGACGACCAATACTGATGAGTTCGCTGTTCGTGAGAACAGGCGATGATACCATTGGGCGCTCAATCTAAGGAAGGACTTCATCATCTACTACATTGTCTTGGGGACCAATGTCTTCAGCCGTGGTGGGGTCAATAGCTGGTACTTCTTCAGCTTCAGGAGCCTCTGTGGAAGCAGGCTCATGAACTATCAACTGACGCTCTTGGTGTTCAGATGCAAGACGGGCAAAAGCAATGGGCTCAACAACAAGGGGCTCTGTGGGAGCAGCCCGATCTCTCTTCTTGGTCTTTCTCTTCTTGGTGGGTGGTGCATCATCAGTGGTGTTCTTGAGTTTGCGCTTTCTGGCTTTGGCTTCAGCTTCCCTGGTTTTCTTCTGTTCTGAAGCCACTGTGGGGACCTTAGGCTTCGAGCCTGTCATGTTGGCAGGGAAGACAATGTGAGGTTCTTCCCGCCTTGGTGCTTAAGTTTGGGCCATAGTAGGCTTCTTCTTCTAGGCAGCCAGCTTGGGGTCAATGCAAGGACGCCCAAGTGCCTTGCACTTCTTAGCTTCATTGTAAGCTTGAACACACTTGGCAGCAAGATTCTTCATGCGCTCTCTTGAACCTTTGTCTTCATCGCGCTTCTTGCAAAATGCCTCCTTGAGGTCATGGAACATCACTTTGAAGTTTTGGACATCAGCCATGCTGAGCTTGGCCACATGCTTCTTGAACTGTTCTTTCTCAAAATCAATTTTGTTCTTCAGTTCAACAATGCGTTGAGCTAGAGCCAGCTCAGGAGCAATGTTGCCTTGGAAGACGCTGATGCCAATTGGGAGCTGAAGATCATCAAAGCTGAGATTGGGGTTGTCAAACCATTCATCAATGAAGTTATCCAGAATGTTTACGTCGAAGAGCGGCAGATCATTGAAGATCTCCGCCTCTTGCTTGCTCTTTATCAGCTGCTCAAGAGCATCATCTCCACACTCATCATCTGATGACAGATCAATGGCTTCGGTCTTGTTCCTCGGAACCGAAGCACATGCCAGGGCTTGACCAGAACTTGGAACATTTTTCTTCTGTGTTTTCTCGTGCTTCTTGGAGATGCAAGAGAGATCTTCAGAAGTGTTACTAGGAGAAGGAGGGAATGGCTTCACTCGAGAAGCTTTTGGTGCAGTAGTAGGTTTTGAAACCTTGGATTTCTTTTGCTTCTGCGGCTTAGCAGGAGGAGCTGGTGCATCATCAGAGTCAGCATCAACACCAAATGATCCACTTTTGCTCCTTGAACAACAATGTGAGTGATGAGGCCGTCGGGGTTGTAGAAGGGTCCGACTCTGTTTCCATTGGCTTCACGGGTGCCATCTTCCCGTGGAGCAGACTGACCTGGGTTGAAGTCAAGTCCGAATGCCTTCTTGTTCTTCACAGCAGAGTCTTTTGCGAACTGGTAGTTGCGCTTGAATAGATTGTCTTCGCGACACCACAGCAGAGAGGAGGGGTCAGCATTCTCTGGCTGCGGTCCGCGAACCATGCATGGATAGAAGCCTTGCTCAATAGCTTCAGTCTGGGACCCGGGACAAAGATTTTTGTATAGAATATCTCCCCAGGGTCGCTTGATGGCATTCTTCTCTGCAACTCTTCTGTAACGAATCGGTATTTGAACCATTCTTCTGCCCAATATCTTCGAATCCATTGGATTCGATTCTTGCATTCTCCATAGGTTTCCTCTGGGTCTGTCTTGCAAAGTTCATGCAAATCTGGTGGCAAATCCTTGGAAGTATTCCCATGGCAATGTCTGCTGCCCTTTCTTGTTGACTTCTCAGTAGCCATGAAGCTTATCCGGAAAGGCTTCAGTACTTGCAAAGGCTTCCGTCGGCTGGTTAGACAAGAACTAGCTTCAGGAGAATTTATGTGACTCTGTAAGAATTCTGCAAACGAATGTAGACTATGAGAACCAAGGGATTCTCCCACGGACATGTACCTGTGACAGCATTAGAGGTGCGAGGGAAGGGGAAGAGGTCATATGCATTCTCAGAAGATTTTGAAGATAAACCAGTTTGAAGACATTGACCTCATAACGCGAAGACATTCACTTATTTGATGAGAGTTGGTTCCAGATTTGTACGAATCCAAGAATAAGTACAAGTGAGGAATCTAACTTGTAGAAAAGCATAAGTGAACATACTAGGCATAGTATGAGACGCAGAAAGAGATAGATTCAACTTTGGAGATCTAGAAACCACTTTTGGTAAAGAAGGATGAATCTATCAGATCGAAAGGACGATAAAAAGTGAGTTTTAATTACCGCACGAAGAACTGCTAGACGGAGCGAAGTTGGAGGCCGAGCAGTTCGATCTTCCGTGCCCTAACTTGGCGAGGGAGGACACCTACGGCGATGGCGGAGAGGATGAGGTCCGCGGCCGGCGTGAGGACGACGCTAGAGAAATCGCGGCAGCTAAGCGGTTCGTTAGCGGCATCGTCGAGAGCTAGCGGAGGCGCTAGGGTTTGCGAGAGGTGGCGAGGTGGAAGAAGAATTTTTTATCAAGATGTGTTGGGTATTTTTAAGGAAAGGGACGGCACAACGCAATTACGCAGGTGCCCCTGGCGGTTCACATCTGAAGGGCATGTGGCAAGCATGCAACACCTTGGAAGATGTTCCATGTTCCCACGCACGCCTGGATTTCCGGGGTGGTCATTCCGAATTCTCCGGCTTTCTGGCAATAAGGATATAGCATTAAAAATAGATATAAATGTTTGTCAGATTGACTTCAGCTGACATGGTCTCAGTGAAGACAATCGACAGTTTTCAATAGAATGCATATGATTTGGACAGATAGAGTTGAGGTGGAAGCATAGATAGGTTAGGGTCCGATCACATTCACTTAGATCAAAAGATTCAGCATGAACTCATAGCTATAAGTGAATGATGTAGAGGATAGAACACAAATATTTATATAACTAGTATAAGACCAAATCAACAAGATGAGGATAAAGTTGAATATAAGCCAGGGATGAAGATAAATCGAATACGAAAACTTTGCAAATATAACTCCAAGAGAAACGCTTCAAACAAAAGTTTGGTGGTGGCGTTACCCACCGTATAGGAAGTATTAGACCCAGAAACGGTGCACAATTAACGTGGCGCTCCGAAGTCAAATTCCGCATTAATGTATTCACACTTAGAGTGTATGTCTTCATTGATTGAAGATATACATTACTTCGTGTGTTGCACATCTAAGTCGTCAAAATGCATAAGTGCTAGGATGTGTGCCTAATCACACGACATTTGAGGATTCCAAGATATTTAGCTCACACCGCAACTTGCAAAACCTTTTCTCATCCAAGGGCTTAGTGAAGATATCAGCCAATTGCTCTTCTGTCTTGACATGAATGATATCAATATCTTCCTTTATAACATGATCTCTGAGAAAGTGATGACGAATTTCAATGTGCTTTGTCTTTGAGTGCTGAACTGGGTTGTTGGCAATCTTGATGGCGCTCTCATTGTCGCAGTAGAGAGGCACATTCTTCAGGTGGATACCATAGTCCTTGAGAGTTTGCTTCATCCAGAGAAGCTGAGCACAGCAAGATCCAGAAGCAATGTATTCGGATTCAGCAATGGAGAGAGATACACAGTTCTGCTTCTTTGAAGACCAACAGACAAGAGATTGTCCCAGAAAGTGACATGTGCCTGATGTGGACTTCCGTTCAAACTTTTCACCAGCATAATCAGCAGCTGAGAATCCAACTAGATCAAACTCTGAGCCCTTTGGATACCATAATCCTAGTGTTGGGGTGTAAGGCAAATATCGAAGAATTCGCTTTACAGCTAAGTGATGCGATTCCTTTGGTGCCGCTTGCAATCGGGCACACATGCAAACACTAAGCATTGTATCTAGCCTAGATGCACATAAATAAAGAAAATAACCAATCATGGAGTGGTATACCTTTTGATCAAACTCTTTACCATTGGCGTCGGGACCTAGATGACTTTTGGTTGGTATTGGCGTCGTGTATCCTTTGCAGTCTTGCATTCCAAACTTCTTCAGGCAATCTTTGAGGTATTTTTCTTGAGATATTAAGATGCCGTTGCGTAGCTGATGAGGACATCAATACAATTGTTACACCCACAGCCCCTGCTGCTATACATACTGGACCAATTACTAGAGCTCGTGCACGCCAACTAAATTACCAGGTACTTTCGTTTCTTGGTAATGATTCTAATGTTCATGAGAATATGATGCTGCCTAAATTGGATACATTTGTTTTGCTTACAAATGAAGGGCCTAGCTTGGAGAAGGATGAACATTGGAGCAAGAACAAGCATGGAGATGATGGCATGCGCAAGGGGAACAAGAACGGAGTTACAAGTGATGATTTCAGGACTTTGAAGCCACCATAATGGGTGCATGAAGCCTTGGACGAAATATACAAGATGCCACTTCATAAATTTCGTCCCGAGGCTATTTTAGGTGCTGCGTCACCTTATTATTGGGCCAGGCCCATGTAATTTCGAAATACATAAGTACAGGCTATTTTTAGAGTCCGTATGTGTGGGGAAACAAGAGATAGGGTTGATTTCGGACCCCTCCACCAAGGGCCACGAAATTCCCCCCTCTTCCTCCATATATACAGCCCTTAGGGCATCGTTTAGACTTTGGGTTTTGTTTAGATTAAAAGTTCGCCATAGCTGCAACTTCGCGTACTTCGTTTGTGTTCAACGACCAGACAAAGCCGTCACAGAACCCCACCTTGATCAATAAAGCTTTCATCTTATATTCGCAATATCCAGATTGCAATCTCAGTTTCTTGCTTGTTCTTCGTTTGCTCGCAGGAAACAGACCCTCGTGGTCAGGTTGATCGTGCTCCGGCGTGGTCAATAACCTCTCGGAGTTGGTTTAGCGATTGCTAAGGCGCGACGTCCTCGCACGTTCGTAGTCGGATCGTCAAAGTCGACTTCCACCAAAGCGATATCCATCATCTCATCGAAAGACGGGACACCTTTGCCTCTATCACTACAACATGCTTAAATAAGCAAACATGCAATAAGTCATTCAACACAGAATCATCACCAAGATTAGAGGTCATATCAAAATGATTAAACATTGGTTCTTTTGCATCAATAGTTAATTCAATGGGTGCACTCAAAATTGTTGGTATTTCAGTTGTTTGATCACATGGCAAAGTCAAATTATCAACGTAGTCCTCTAAAATAGGTGGTGTGATCAAAGTAGTGGGTAGCTCATCAGATGGTGCATTCAAATTGACAAGGCATTCATCATTCTCATGTAGAGATGGAAGATCAGTACCTTTGTCATTACCTCTTATGATCAACTCAGATGATGTAGCCACTCTCGGGGGCGATGTGTCACATGGTGGAGGTGATGTAGTCCTGACAACAACGGATGTGGTTGTCATAGTATGCCTAGTAGTTGAAGGAACAATCATATCAACTCTTGGAATGTGCACCGTGTGCTTGTTCTCCTCGTGGCCAACACGTCGTTTTATTTTCTGTTCAGCTTTGCAAGCAAGATGAAACAAATGGTCCATAGGATAACACTCTTCATGAATTAGTATCTCTTGAATATCACGGTTTAATCCTCCCCAAAATCTATCCATAAAATCATCTTCACTTTCTTCTAAAGAGGAATGCAACAAGGTAGTTTGTAAATCATCATAATATTTTGTTACAGTTTCACTACCTTGTTTTAAGTGTTGCAACTTCTTAATCATGTCACGAGTATAATAAGCAGGGACGAAAGTATGTCGCATGGCAAGCTTCAAATCATCCCAAGTAGTAGGTATATAATCAGGGTGTAACCGACAATATTCACTCCACCAAACCAAAGCATAACCAGTGAAAGAACCAACCGCAACCTTAACCTTTTTATGTTCATCGAAATTATGGGAAGCAAATATATTTTTTATGTCGAACTCCCATTCAATATATAAAGCAGGTTTAAAACGGCCATTAAATGGTGGTATAGATACATTAACCTGATCATGTGCATTTGGATGTTTGTGCACCTCTCGTGACGGTTGTGGTATTTGCAAAGGTGGTGGCACGTCTCCCGCGATCGACAAAGCCCATGAATTGACTCTGGATCCTGTCATGATTAGTAGAACAAGAAACAAAACCCAAAAATAATGTTCGTATAACTACTAGGATGTGGTGGTAAAACGCTCACAGTAAAGCAAATATCAATGTCTTACAAGTTCTTACCATGCAGCAGGCGGTGATCGGCAACCAGCGGTGTCAAGTAACTTCGAATATTGAGTAAAGCGATTGCCAGGGGAGCGTACGTATACACGGTGTAGAAATATGTGGAGCTGGGTTGGCTATATGATAGAGGCAGAGGTGTCCCGTCTTTCGATGAGATGATGGATTTCGCTTTGGTGGAAGTCGACTTTGACGATCCGACTACGAACGTGCGAGGATGTCGCGCCTTAGCAATCGCTAAACCAACTCCGAGAGGTTATTGACCACGCCGGAGCACGATCAACCTGACCACGAGGGTCTGTTTCCTGCGAGCAAACGAAGAACAAGCAAGAAACTGAGATTGCAATCTGGATATTGCGAATATAAGATGAAAGCTTTATTGATCAAGGTGGGGTTCTGTGACGCCTTTGTCTGGTCGTTGAACACAAACGAAGTACGCGAAGTTGCAGCTATGGCGAACTTTTAATCTAAACAAAACCCAAAGTCTAAACGATGCCCTAAGGGCTGTATATATGGAGGAAGAGGGGGGAATTTCGTGGCCCTTGGTGGAGGGGTCCGAAATCAACCCTATCTCTTGTTTCCCCACACATACGGACTCTAAAAATAGCCTATACTTATGTATTTCGAAATTACATGGGCCTGGCCCAATAATAAGGTGACGCAGTGATGAGGACATCAATACAATTGTTACACCCACAGCCCCTGCTGCTATACATACTGGACCAATTACTAGAGCTCGTGCACGCCAACTAAATTACCAGGTACTTTCGTTTCTTGGTAATGATTCTAATGTTCATGAGAATATGATGCTGCCTAAATTGGATACATTTGTTTTGCTTACAAATGAAGGGCCTAGCTTGGAGAAGGATGAACATTGGAGCAAGAACAAGCATGGAGATGATGGCATGCGCAAGGGGAACAAGAACGGAGTTACAAGTGATGATTTCAGGACTTTGAAGCCACCATAATGGGTGCATGAAGCCTTGGACGAAATATACAAGATGCCACTTCATAAATTTCGTCCCGAGGCTATTTTAGGTGCTGAGTCACCTTATTATTGGGCCAGGCCCATGTAATTTCGAAATACATAAGTATAGGCTATTTTTAGAGTCCGTATGTGTGGGGAAACAAGAGATAGGGTTGATTTCGGACCCCTCCACCAAGGGCCACGAAATTCCCCCCTCTTCCTCCATATATACAGCCCTTAGGGCATCGTTTAGACTTTGGGTTTTGTTTAGATTAAAAGTTCGCCATAGCTGCAACTTCGCGTACTTCGTTTGTGTTCAACGACCAGACAAAGGCGTCACAGAACCCCACCTTGATCAATAAAGCTTTCATCTTATATTCGCAATATCCAGATTGCAATCTCAGTTTCTTGCTTGTTCTTCGTTTGCCCGCAGGAAACAGACCCTCGTGGTCAGGTTGATCGTGCTCCGGCGTGGTCAATAACCTCTCGGAGTTGGTTTAGCGATTGCTAAGGCGCGACGTCCTCGCACGTTCGTAGTCGGATCGTCAAAGTCGACTTCCACCAAAGCGATATCCATCATCTCATCGAAAGACGGGACACCTTTGCCTCTATCAAGTGGTATCAGATTTCCAGGTTGCTCGGTGAGATTTTACAGTTTTTCGTAGTTTAGATCGAGTCTGTTCTTCATACCTACAGTCCACGAAAAAGCCACACAATAAAAATTAGGGTTAGTTCATCATATCCGAACCAATCTGAGCCTTTGCATAATCTTTTTAGGGTTTTGCTTTGTTGAATTTGCGGTTGCATCATCGGTCTAGTTGCTGGTCTTAGCGTCTAGTCTTTTAGAGTTTCGAGTTCTGGTCATAAGTTGTCACGCCGCCGCCGCACCATCATCATCGTCCCTGCCATCTACCACCACTGCTCCGAATCCGTATCCATATACCACCACCAATCCGTGCCCATATACCACCACCGATCCATATCCATATACTACCACCGCTACCACCACCGCTGCCATATACCACCACCATATATCCACCACCAATCCGAGTTCCTTGCTTATTAGGTTTGTTTTCGGGATTCATCCAGATTCCGATTCGTGTTTCCTTGCCGGAGTAGGTTTCAGAAAAAAAAGAGTCGGGTAGCCACGCTCCGTTTAGGCCCAAAATTTTTCGAAAACGCATTTTTCGAAAAAAATTCTGGCTATCCTATTTTTAGGTGTTTCTGAGTGTTTTGAGACAGGTGCCATTATAGGAAGTTTTTTTTTGACCCGTTTCCAGTTTTTGGGTCCGGGCAGTCGAAAAAAAAAATTGGTCGAAAAATTTCGTGCCCATCCTATCAGTTTGAGCTAGGAAGAGTTTTGAGACACTCGCCATTATAGTGATTTTTCGCAAAAAAAAAGCAGCGCAAAAAAAAAGAGCGCAAAAATAAAAAGAAGAGCGAAAAAAAATTCAGAGTGTGCTTTTCCCTTGTTTACGTGCCGCGCCGTGATTTTGTTGGTGTTCTAGGCTCGCGTCTCTAGCACAGTCTAGCCTAGGACCAGCACAGTACCGTCGTTGAGCGTTTATTCAACTTTGCATCTCTGAATTGATTATTGCTGACCCTTTTTGCTACCATACTATAAGCCTTCCCAGCTCCACATACATCTACGTCGTGCGTTTGACTCTCCCTGGTAATCGCTCTATCCAAGCTTTGAGAGTTTTGACTACAACGGTTGCCGATCACCGCCTGCTGCTGGGTAAGAACTGGTAAGAATTTGAGTTTTGCTTGACGGATTTGTGACACCCACCACCACCTGATGAGGACATGACTACCTTGGATATGACCAAAAATATTGCATATATGCATATTTGTCAGGTGATTTCTAGTGCAAACTATTCAATAATCTATTTATGTTATCCAGAACAAAAATACTTCACACACTTTTGTGTTTTGTCTAATTGCAGGTGTATGGGACATTTGTACAATCCACATATGAAGATAAGGAAGAAAGAGATGTTTATTTGCTGTCCAAAAAGTTCTTTCACGTCACTTTTGGCCCAAGAGAAGATAGAGTCCAAGTCTCTCACGTTCTGGATTCAGATTCGGACTACACAGACATACCTGACTCAAAACGCACACAAGTTTTTCATACGGACTCCGAATTGGGTGATTCTTTTTTTGTTGGAAACTAGATTTCGTGCACCTTCCAACCCAATTGGAATCACCTTCAAATTCGTCCGGAGCGTTGAGTTGTGGACGAAACAATCTGATGCTGCAGCAGAATCCGAGTCAAACTACAAGTCCAAAGGTGTTACATCACCTCCACTTGGGCCCATGAGCCTTGTACGACCTAGGGTTAGTTTTAGGCTGCCTTGGGACGTCCTCCCACCTCCTTGGCCGCCACCCCTTGCTCCTATATAAGTAGATCCATCTAGTAGCTTTTTCCTTGGGATTTGTTTAGTTAAAAGTTAGCCAACGCAACTTCGTGTACTTCGTTTGTGTCCAACGACCAGACCAAGACCGCTTACGGATCCCCACCATTATCAATACCTCATATATATTTGCAATATTCAGATTGCTTTATCATATTCTTGCTCGTTCTTCGATTGCTTGCAGGAATAGACCTTCGTGGTCAGGCTGACCGTGCTTCCGGCATCGTCAGTAACCTCAGGAGATTGGTTTAGCGATTGCTAAGGCACAACGTCGTGCACGTTTGTAGTCGGATCATCAAAGTCGTCTCCACCAAATCGATAGTTATCATCTCATCGAAAGATCGGGACACCCTCGCCTCTATCAGGTACCTATGCAAGCATGTTCCTTATTACTTGGTAGACCATGGCAATTTGATAAAAATTCTGTACACCATGGTAGAAATAATCACTATACTCTTGTTCATAAGGATAAAAATATTACTTTGCTTCCTATGACTCCTAATTCCATTTTGAAAGATGATATTAATAGAGCTAATAAAGCACAACAGGAGAAGAATAAGAGCGAAAATCAGATTGTGGCAAAAGAATTTGAGCAACAAATGAAGCCTAATAATAAACCATCTAGTGTTGCTTCTGAAATTAAATTGAAAAGTGCATGTTTATTTGCCACCAAATCTGATATTGATGAGCTAGATTTCAGCAAATCTGTTTGCTATGCTTTTGTGTGCAAAGAGGCATTATTTTCATTCGAGGACGTGCCTTCCTCTTTGCCTCCTGCTGTCACTAACATTTTGCAGGAGTTCGCTGACGTTTTTCCACAAGACGTGCCACCGGGATTACCGCCTATTCGAGGGATTGAGCATCAGATTGACTTAATTCCCGGTGCTTCACTGCCAAACCGTGCACCATACCGTACCAATCCAGAGGAGACGAAGGAGATTATGCGTCAAGTACAAGAGCTTCTCGACAAAGGTTATATACGTGAATCCCTTAGTCCTTGTGTTGTTCCTATTATTCTAGTGCCGAAAAAGGATGGTACATCACGTATATGTGTTGATTGTAGAGGCATTAATAATATTACTATTCGTTATCGTCATCCTATTCCTAGGCTCGATGATATGCTTGATGAATTGAGTGGCTCTACAATATTCTCCAAAGTTGATTTGCGTAGTGGCTACCATCAAATTCGTATGAAATTGGGAGATGAATGGAAAACAGCATTTAAAACTAAGTTTGGATTATATGAGTGGTTAGTCATGCCTTTTGGGTTAACTAATGCACCTAGTACTTTCATGAGATTAATGAACGAAGTTTTACGTGCTTTCATTGGACGATTTGTGGTAGTTTACTTTGATGACATATTGATTTATAGCAGATCTTTGGAAGAACATTTGGAACATTTACGTGCTGTTTTTATTGCTCTACGTGATGCACGTTTGTTCGGTAACCTAGGGAAGTGCACCTTTTGCACCGACCGAGTATCTTTTCTTGGCTATGTTGTTACTCCACAGGGAATTGAAGTTGATAAAGCCAAGATTGAAGCTATTGAGAGTTGGCCGCAGCCCAAAACGGTCACACAAGTGAGGAGTTTTCTTGGCCTCGCTGGATTCTATAGGCGTTTTGTGAGAGATTTCAGCACCATTGCTGCACCTCTCAACGAGCTTACAAAGAAAGATGTGCCTTTTCTTTGGGGTACCGCACAGGAAGAAGCCTTCACGGTATTGAAAGATAAGTTGACACATGCTCCTTTACTCCAACTTCCTGATTTTAATAAGACTTTTGAGCTTGAATGTGATGCTAGTGGAATTGGATTAGGAGGTGTGTTATTACAAGATGGCAAACCTGTTGCATACTTTTCTGAAAAATTGAGTGGGCCTAGTCTGAATTATTCTACTTATGATAAAGAATTATATGCTCTTGTTCGGACTTTAGAAACATGGCAACATTATTTATGGCCCAAAGAATTTGTTATACATTCTGATCATGAATCTTTGAAACATATTAAAAGTCAAGCTAAACTGAATCGTAGACATGCTAAATGGGTTGAATTCATTGAGACTTTCCCTTATGTCATTAAACACAAGAAGGGAAAAGAAAATGTTATTGCTGATGCATTGTCTCGTCGCTATACTATGCTTTCACAACTTGACTTCAAAATATTTGGTTTGGAGACCATCAAAGATCAATATGTGCATGAAGCTGATTTTAAAGATGTAATGCAGAATTGTAAAGAAGGAAGAATGTGGAACAAGTTTGTTGTTAACGATGGATTTGTGTTTCGTGCTAACAAGCTATGCATTCCAGCTAGCTCCGTTCGTCTTTTGTTGTTGCAGGAGGCGCATGGAGGAGGATTAATGGGACACTTTGGCGTGAAGAAGACGGAGGACGTACTTGCTACACATTTCTTTTGGCCAAAGATGAGACGGGATGTTGAGCGTTTTATTGCTCGATGCACTACATGTCAAAAAGCTAAGTCACGACTCAATCCTCATGGTTTATATATGCCTTTGCCTGTACCTAGTGTTCCTTGGGAGGATATATCTATGGACTTTGTTTTAGGTTTACCTCGAACAAAGAAGGGGAGGGATAGCATATTTGTTGTCGTGGATAGATTCTCGAAAATGGCACACTTCATACCATGTCATAAAAGCGATGATGCTGTTAATGTTGCTGATTTGTTCTTTCGTGAAATTATTCGCTTGCATGGTGTGCCAAATACTATTGTTTCAGATCGTGATACTAAATTTCTTAGCCACTTTTGGAGATGTTTATGGGCTAAGTTGGGGACTAAACTGCTTTTTAGTACTACTTGATGAGGACATGACTACCTTGGATATGACCAAAAATATTGCATATATGCATATTTGTCAGGTGATTTCTAGTGCAAACTATTCAATAATCTATTTATGTTATCCAGAACAAAAATACTTCACACACTTTTGTGTTTTGTCTAATTGCAGGTGTATGGGACATTTGTACAATCCACATATGAAGATAAGGAAGAAAGAGATCTTTATTTGCTGTCCAAAAAGTTCTCTCACGTCACTTTTGGCCCAAGAGAAGATAGAGTCCAAGTCTCTCACGTTCTGGATTCAGATTCGGACTGCACAGACACACCTGACTCAAAACGCACACAAGTTTTTCATACGGACTCCGAATTGGGTGCTTCTTTTTTTGTTGGAAACTAGATTTCGTGCACTTTCCAACCCAATTGGAATCACCTTCAAATTCGTCCGGAGCGTTGAGTTGTGGACGAAACAATCTGATGCTGCAGCAGAATCCGAGTCAAACTACAAGTCCAAAGGTGTTACATCACCTCCACTTGGGCCCATTGGCCTTGTACGACCTAGATTTAGTTTTAGGCTGCCTTGGGACGTCCTCCCACCTCCTTGGCCGCCACCCCTTGCTCCTATATAAGTAGATCCATCTAGTAGCTTTTCCTTGGGATTTGTTTAGTTAAAAGTTAGCCATTGCAACTTCGTGTACTTCGTTTGTGTCCAATGACCAGACCAAGACCGCTTACGGATCCCCACCATTATCAATACCTCATATATATTTGCAATATTCAGATTGCTTTATCATATTCTTGCTCGTTCTTCGATTGCTTGCAGGAATAGACCTTCGTGGTCAGGCTGACCGTGCTTCCGGCATCGTCAGTAACCTCAGGAGATTGGTTTAGCGATTGCTAAGGCGCAACGTCGTGCACGTTTGTAGTCGGATCATCAAAGTCGTCTCCACCAAATCGATAGTTATCATCTCATCGAAAGATCGGGACACCCTCGCCTCTATCAAGTGGTATCAGTTTTCAGGTTGCTCGGTGAGAATTTCCAGTTTTCCTAGATTAGATTTATTTTCTTACCTATTGTCCAAGAAAAAGCCACAAAAAAAAAGTTAGATCTGTTCATCCTTTATCCAAGCCAGTCTGAGCCTTTGCAATTTTCTATTCATTGCTTGCATAGTTGAATTATCGGTTGCATCGTCGTGTAAGTTGCTGGTCTTAGTGTCTAGTTCGTTTAGAGTTTCGAGTTCTGTTCACATTAGTCACGCCACCGCTGCATCATTATCTCTTCCGCTGTCCACCACCCATCCATCAATTTCCACCACGTGCTACCCACCATTCATTGTCATAATAATAGTTGAGATCGTTCACATCTTCACTTGATCCAGTCTGCATCTTATCTAGTTTGTTTTGGAAAGAGGGAGAAAAAAAAGAGAGAAAAAAAGGAGAAAAAAAGGAGAAAAAAAAGTCAGAGAGAAAAAAAGGAGAGAAAGAAAAAAAAAGTGTGAGGAAAAAAAAAGAAGAAAAAAAAACAAAAAAATCGGCACAAACTTTTTCAGAGGAAAGTTGGAGACAAAGTTGTTGATATATCCTGCTTGGTTGTTGTTTCACCTCATTATCTTTACTGCCGTTGTGATCTTCACTTATATCTTGCTGTCCAGAGCTACTTAGTATCCTTCATTGATGCTAGTTGTGCTACGACGTGACCTCATTAGTGTTCTAGGCTCGCGTCTCTAGTCCGGTCTAGCCTAGGACCAGCACAGTACCGTCGTTGAGCGTTTATTCAACATTGCATCTTTGAATTGATTATTGCTAATCTTTTGCTACCATATATAGCCAACCCAGCTCCACATATTTCTACACCGTGTATACGTACGCTCCCCTGGCAATCGCTTTACTCAATATTCGGAGTTACTTGACACCGCTGGTTGCCGATCACCGCCTGCTGCATGGTAAGAACTTGTAAGACATTGATATTTGCTTTACTGTGAGCGTTTTACCACCACATCCTAGTAGTTATAGGAACATTATTTTTGGGTTTTCTTTCTTGTTCTACTAATCATGACAGGATCCAGAGTCAATTCATGGGCTTTGTCGATCGCGGGAGACGTGCCACCACCTTTGCAAATACCACAACCGTCACGAGAGGTGCACAAACATCCAAATGCACATGATCAGGTTAATGTATCTATACCACCATTTAATGGCCGTTTTAAACCTGCTTTATATATTGAATGGGAGTTCGACATAAAAAATATATTTGCTTCCCATAATTTCAATGAACATAAAAAGGTTAAGGTTGCGGTTGGTTCTTTCACTAGTTATGCTTTGGTTTGGTGGAGTGAATATTGTCGGTTACACCCTGATTATATACCTACTACTTGGGATGATTTGAAACTTGCCATGCGACATACTTTTGTCCCTGCTTATTATACTCGTGACATGATTAAGAAGTTGCAACACTTAAAACAAGGTAGTGAAACTGTAACAAAATATTATGATGATTTACAAACTACCTTGTTGCATTCCTCTTTAGAAGAAAGTGAAGATGATTTTATGGATAGATTTTGGGGAGGATTAAACCGTGATATTCAAGAGATACTAATTCATGAAGAGTGTTATCCTATGGACCATTTGTTTCATCTTGCTTGCAAAGCTGAACAGGAAATAAAACGACGTGTTGGCCACGAGGAGAACAAGCGCACGGTGCACATTCCAAGAGTTGATATGATTGTTCCTTCAACTACTAAGCATACTATGACAACCACATCCGTTGTTGTCAGGACTACATCACCTCCACCATGTGACACATCGCCCCCGAGAGTGGCTACATCATCTGAGTTGATCATAAGAGGTAAGGACAAAGGTACTGATCTTCCATCTCTACATGAGAATGATGAATGCCTTGTCAATTTGAATGCACCATCTGATGAGCTACCCACTACTTTGATCACACCACCTATTTTAGAGGACTACGTTGATAATTTGACTTTGCCATGTGATCAAACAACTGAAATACCAACAATTTTGAGTGCACCCATTGAATTAACTATTGATGCAAAAGAACCAATGTTTAATCATTTTGATATGACCTCTAATCTTGGTGATGATTCTGTGTTGAATGACTTATTGCATGTTTGCGTATTTAAGCATGTTGTAGCATGTAAATTTGATGCAAGTAAGGTTTATTCACCAATGTTGGGATGGTTTAATGATGAACATTGTCAATCTTTTGAAATGAATAAGAGCTTCACTTATATGTGCAAACTGAGTTGCAATATTTTCATGCCTTCTACTTCTTGTGCTAATTTTTTGTCTTTAGATTTTATGAACTATGCAAGTTACTCATCTATTCATGTGTCATATATGCAAAAATCAAGGGAAGTAAAAATGGATGACATATACATATACAACATGTACACCTTGTCTCTTTTGTTAGCCACATTTCAGATTAAGCAACGCCGAGGACGGCTTTATTTTCAAGAAGGGGAGGATGATGAGGACATGACTACCTTGGATACGACCAAAAATATTGCATATATGCATATTTGTCAGGTGATTTCTAGTGCAAACTATTCAATAATCTATTTATGTTATCCAGAACAAAAATACTTCACACACTTTTGTGTTTTGTCTAATTGCAGGTGTATGGGACATCTGTACAATCCACATATGAAGATAAGGAAGAAAGAGATGTTTATTTGCTGTCCAAAAAGTTCTCTCACGTCACTTTTGGTCCAAGAGAAGATAGAGTCCAAGTCTTTCACGTTCTGGATTCAGATTCGGACTGCACAGACATACCTGACTCAAAACGCACACAAGTTTTTCATACGGAGTCCGAATTGGGTGATTCTTTTTTTGTTGGAAACTATATTTCGTGCACTTTCCAACCCAATTGAAATCACCTTCAAATTCGTCCGGAGCGTTGAGTTGTGGACGAAACAATCTGATGCTGCAGCAGAATCCGAGTCAAACTACAAGTCCAAAGGTGTTACATCACCTTCACTTGGGCCCATTGGCCTTGTACGACCTAGATTTAGTTTTAGGCTGCCATGGGACGTCCTCCCACCTCCTTGGCCGCCACCCCTTGCTCCTATATAAGTAGATCCATCTAGTAGCTTTTCCTTGGGATTTGTTTAGTTAAAAGTTAGCCAACGCAACTTCGTGTACTTCGTTTGTGTCCAACGACCAGACCAAGACCGCTTTCGGATCCCCACCTTTATCAATACTTCATACATATTTGCAATATTCAGATTGCTTTATCATATTCTTGCTCGTTCTTCGATTGCTTGCAGGAATAGACCTTCGTGGTCAGGCTGACCGTGCTTCCGGCATCGTCAGTAACCTCAGGAGATTGGTTTAGCGATTGCTAAGGCGCAACGTCGTGCACGTTTGTAGTCGGATCGTCAAAGTCGTCTCTACCAAATCGATAGTTATCATCTCATCGAAAGATCGGGACACCCTCGCCTCTATCACACGTACTGTTCGTGTGCATTTTAGTATCTCTACATATGCTGATTATGTTGATTGTGATGTGGTACCTATGCAAGCATGTTTCTTATTACTTGGTAGACCATGGCAATTTGATAAAAATTCTGTACACCATGGTAGAAACAATCACTATACTCTTGTTCATAAGGATAAAAATATTACTTTGCTTCCTATGACTCCTGATTCCATTTTGAAAGATGATATTAATAGAGCTAATAAAGCAAAACAGGAGAAGAATAAGAGTGAAAATCAGATTGTGGCAAAAGAATTTGAGTAACAAATGAAGCCTAATAATAAACCATCTAGTGTTGCTTCTGAAATTAAATTGAAAAGTGCATGTTTGTTTGCCACCAAATATGATATTGATGAGCTAGATTTCAGCAAATCTGTTTGCTATGCTTTTGTGTGCAAAGAGGCATTATTTTCATTCGAGGACATGCCTTCCTCTTTGCCTCCTGCTGTCACTAACATTTTGCAGGAGTTCGTTGACGTTTTTCCACAAGACGTGCCACCGGGATTACCGCCTATTTGAGGGATTGAGCATCAGATTGACTTAATTCCCGGTGCTTCACTGCCAAACCGTGCAGCATACCATACCAATCCAGAGGAGACGAAGGAGATTATGCGTCAAGTACAAGAGCTTCTCGACAAAGGTTATATACGCGAATCCCTTAGTCCTTGTGCTGTTCCTATTATTCTAGTGCCGAAAAAGGATGGTACATCACGTATGTGTGTTGATTGTAGAGGCATTAATAATATTACTATTCGTTATCGTCATCCTATTCCTAGGCTAGATGATATGCTTGATGAATTGAGTGGCTCTACAATATTCTCCAAAGTTGATTTGCGTAGTGGCTACCATCAAATTCGTATGAAATTGTGAGATGAATGGAAAACAACATTTAAAACTAAGTTTGGATTATATGAGTGGTTAGTCATGCCTTTTGGGTTAACTAATGCACCTAGTACTTTCATGAGATTAATGAACGAAGTTTTACGTGCTTTCATTGGACGATTTGTGGTAGTTTACTTTGATGACATATTGATTTATAGCAGATCTTTGGAAGAACATTTGGAACATTTACGTGCTGTTTTTATTGCTCTACGTGATGCACGTTTGTTCGGTAACCTAGGGAAGTGCACCTTTTGCACCGACCGAGTATCTTTTCTTGGCTATGTTGTTACTCCACAGGGAATTGAAGTTGATAAAGCCAAGATTGAAGCTATTGAGAGTTGGCCGCAGCCCAAAACGGTCACACAAGTGAGGAGTTTTCTTGGCCTCGCTGGATTCTATAGGCGTTTTGTGAGAGATTTCAGCACCATTGCTGCACCTCTCAACGAGCTTACAAAGAAAGATGTGCCTTTTCTTTGGGGTACCGCACAGGAAGAAGCCTTCACGGTATTGAAAGATAAGTTGACACATGCTCCTTTACTCCAACTTCCTGATTTTAATAAGACTTTTGAGCTTGAATGTGATGCTAGTGGAATTGGATTAGGAGGTGTGTTATTACAAGATGGCAAACCTGTTGCATACTTTTCTGAAAAATTGAGTGGGCCTAGTCTGAATTATTCTACTTATGATAAAGAATTATATGCTCTTGTTCGGACTTTAGAAACATGGCAACATTATTTATGGCCCAAAGAATTTGTTATACATTCTGATCATGAATCTTTGAAACATATTAAAAGTCAAGCTAAACTGAATCCTAGACATGCTAAATGGGTTGAATTCATTGAGACTTTCCCTTATGTCATTAAACACAAGAAGGGAAAAGAAAATGTTATTGCTGATGCATTGTCTCGTCGCTATACTATGCTTTCACAACTTGACTTCAAAATATTTGGTTTAGAGACCATCAAAGATCAATATGTGCATGATGCTGATTTTAAAGATGTAATGCAGAATTGTAAAGAAGGAAGAATGTGGAACAAGTTTGTCGTTAACGATGGATTTGTGTTTCGTGCTAACAAGCTATGCATTCTAGCTAGCTTCGTTCGTCTTTTGTTGTTGCAGGAGGCGCATGGAGGAGGATTAATGGGACACTTTGGCGTGAAGAAGACGGAGGACGTACTTGCTACACATTTCTTTTGGCCAAAGATGAGACGGGATGTTGAGCGTTTTATTGCTCGATGCACTACATGTCAAAAAGCTAAGTCACGACTCAATCCTCATGGTTTATATATGCCTTTGCCTGTACCTAGTGTTCCTTGGGAGGATATATCTATGGACTTTGTTTTAGGTTTACCTCGAACAAAGAAGGGGAGGGATAGCATATTTGTTGTCGTGGATAGATTCTCGAAAATGGCACACTTTATACCATGTCATAAAAGCGATGATGCTGTTAATGTTGCTGATTTGTTCTTTCGTGAAATTATTCGCTTGCATGGTGTGCCAAATACTATTATTTCAGATCGTGATACTAAATTTCTTAGCCACTTTTGGAGATGTTTATGGGCTAAGTTGTGATGAGGACATGACTACCTTGGATATGACCAAAAATATTGCATATATGCATATTTGTCAGGTGATTTCTAGTGCAAACTATTCAATAATCTATTTATGTTATACAGAACAAAAATACTTCACACACTTTTGTGTTTTGTCTAATTGCAGGTGTATGGGACATTTGTACAATCCAAATATGAAGATAAGGAAGAAAGAGATGTTTATTTGCTGTCCAAAAAGTTCTCTCACGTCACTTTTGGCCCAAGAGAAGATAGAGTCCAAGTCTCTCACGTTCTGGATTCAGATTCGGACTGCACAGACACACCTAACTCAAAACGCACACAAGTTTTTCATACGGACTCCGAATTGGGTGATTCTTTTTTTGTTGGAAACTAGATTTCGTGCACTTTCCAACCCAATTGGAATCACCTTCAAATTCGTCCGGAGCGTTGAGTTGTGGACGAAACAATCTGATGCTGCAGCAGAATCCGAGTCAAACTACAAGTCCAAAGGTGTTACATCACCTCCACTTGGGCCCATCAGCCTTGTACGACCTAGGGTTAGTTTTAGGCTGCCTTGGGACGTCCTCCCACCTCCTTGGCCGCCACCCCTTGCTCCTATATAAGTAGATCCATCTAGTAGCTTTTTCCTTGGGATTTGTTTAGTTAAAAGTTAGCCAACGCAACTTCGTGTACTTCGTTTGTGTCCAACGACCAGACCAAGACCGCTTACGGATCCCCACCATTATCAATACCTCATATATATTTGCAATATTCAGATTGCTTTATCATATTCTTGCTCGTTCTTCGATTGCTTGCAGGAATAGACCTTCGTGGTCAGGCTGACCGTGCTTCCGGCATCGTCAGTAACCTCAGGAGATTGGTTTAGCGATTGCTAAGGCGCAACGTCGTGCACGTTTGTAGTCGGATCATCAAAGTCGTCTCCACCAAATCGATAGTTATCATCTCATCGAAAGATCGGGACACCCTCGCCTCTATCACCACCACTTGTTCGTAGTCTGTAGGATCATATTCTTGTGTGTTTCTATTGCTGCTAACCATGCTAGGATCACAAGCCGACGAGATTGACTGGGAGAATTTATCGAACAAGGAGCTTCATGATAAGTTTCAGCAAATGATGACTGAACAGGTGCAAGATGTGCTGAACAATTTTGAAGAGGCCATGGAGAAGATCACTGGCCTTGAGAAGACGTTCGAAACAAAGCTCGATAACAGATTTAATGAATTGCTCGCGCGTCTTCCACCACCACCACCCACTGCACCTAACGCACCTCTCCAACAACAACAACAACGACTACCTCCGCGTCGCGAAATAGACCTTCGCCGAGCGAGCCGTGTTCCTCTTGCGTTTGGCCAAACTGTTGGTGCTGCTGTTGATACTTCTGTGGCTCCTGCTACTGCTGTTGCTGGTACCCAGGAGGATGATGAGTATGCGGGCGATTATGAGGATGAGGTTGATCAAAATCAGATCTACGAGCAGCCACCAGCACCACCACCAGCAGGTCAATCTCAGGTATATATTCGTAATGGTAGGCCTGCACCACCACCTCAGGTACGAGATGATGTCCATATTCCTAAACTGAAATTGAATATTCCACCATTTGAGGGTAGATATGTTCCTGATATATATCTTACTTGGGAGTTAGAAACTGAACAACGATTTACATGTTTACAATATCCTGAGGAGAGACGAGTTGCTGCTGCTGTTTGTGCTTTCACTAGTTTTGCATGTGTATGGTGGTCTGAACATTGTAGATTATATCCTATTCCAACTACTTGGGCTGCTTTGAAAACTGCTATGCGTACGCGTTGGGTTCCACCATATTATCAGCGTGAATTGCTTCAAAAATTGCAGCGTTTAAGACAAGGAAAAAAATCTGTAGAAGAATATTATCAGGAATTACAAACTGGCATGATTAGATGTGGTATTGTTCAGGAGAATGAAGCTATGCTTGCACGTTTTCTGGGTGGATTAAATAGAGAGATTCAGACCATTCTAGACTATAAGGAGTATACTAATATCACTCGTTTATTCCATCTTGCTTGTAAAGCTGAACGTGAAGTGCAGGATCGACAAGCATTGGGGCGAACTAACTTTTCTGCAGGCCGACCTTCATCATGGACACCACGTGCATCTTCTACTTCAACTGCACCAGCACCTCCATCAGGTGCCACCTCCAGCCGTGATACAAGAAAACAGGCACAACCACCATTATCTGCCAAGAGCGCACCTGCGGGGCCTACACAGCGTTCTTCTTCTTCCATAGCATCAACAGGGCACACAAGTGATATTATTTGTCGTCGTTGTAAGGGAGGAGGTCATTATGCGAGAGAATGCAAATCTCCGCGTGTGATGATTGCTACCGCGGATGGTGGATATGAGTCCGCTAGTGACTATGATGAGGAGACTTTGGCTCTTATTACACGTGAAGAACATGGTGGAGATGATTCTGATAATGAGACGCAATACATGGCTCCTGAAGACGCTGACAGGTATGAATGTTTAGTTGCTCAATGTGTTTTGAGTGTGCAGATCACACAAGCTGAGCAAAATCAGAGGCACAATTTGTTCCATACCAAGGGAGTTGTGAAGGAACGTTCTGTGCGCGTCATCATAGACGGAGGGAGCTGCAACAACTTGGCTAGCATGGAGATGGTCGAGAAGCTTTCTCTCACCATAAGACCACATCCACATCCTTACTACATCCAATGGTTCAACAACAGCGGCAAGGTTAAGGTAACACGTACTGTTCGTGTGCATTTTAGTATATCTACATATGCTGATTATGTTGATTGTGATGTGGTACCTATGCAAGCATGTTCCTTATTACTTGGTAGACCATGGCAATTTGATAAAAATTCTGTACACCATGGTAGAAACAATCACTATACTCTTGTTCATAAGGATAAAAATATTACTTTGCTTCCTATGACTCCTGATTCCATTTTGAAAGATGATATTAATAGAGCTAATAAAGCACAATAGGAGAAGAATAAGAGTGAAAATCAGATTGTGGCAAAAGAATTTGAGCAACAAATGAAGCCTAATAATAAACCATCTAGTGTTGCTTCTGAAATTAAATTGAAAAGTGCATGTTTATTTGCCACCAAATCTGATATTGATGAGCTAGACTTCAGCAAATCTGTTTGCTATGCTTTTGTGTGCAAAGAGGCATTATTTTCATTCGAGGACGTGCCTTCCTCTTTGCCTCCTGCTGTCACTAACATTTTGCAGGAGTTCGCTGACGTTTTTCCACAAGACGTGCCACCGGGATTACCGCCTATTCGAGGGATTGAGCATCAGATTGATTTAATTCCCGGTGCTTCACTGCCAAACCGTGCACCATACCGTACCAATCCAGAGGAGACGAAGGAGATTATGCGTCAAGTACAAGAGCTTCTCGACAAAGGTTATATACGCGAATCCCTTAGTCCTTGTGCTGTTCCTATTATTCTAGTGCCGAAAAAGGATGGTACATCACGTATGTGTGTTGATTGTAGAGGCATTAATAATATTACTATTCGTTATCGTCATCCTATTCCTAGGCTAGATGATATGCTTGATGAATTGAGTGGCTCTACAATATTTTCCAAAGTTGATTTGCGTAGTGGCTACCATCAAATTCGTATGAAATTGGGAGATGAATGGAAAACAGCATTTAAAACTAAGTTTGGATTATATGAGTGGTTAGTCATGCCTTTTGGGTTAACTAATGCACCTAGTACTTTCATGAGATTAATGAACGAAGTTTTACGTGTTTTCATTGGACGATTTGTGGTAGTTTACTTTGATGACATATTGATTTATAGGAGATCTTTGGAAGAACATTTGGAACATTTACGTGCTGTTTTTATTGCTCTACGTGATGCACGTTTGTTTGGTAACCTTGGGAAGTGCACCTTTTGCACCGACCGAGTATCTTTTCTTGGCTATGTTGTTACTCCACAGGGAATTGAAGTTGATAAAGCCAAGATTGAAGCTATTGAGAGTTGGCCGCAGCCCAAAACGGTCACACAAGTGAGGAGTTTTCTTGGCCTCGCTGGATTCTATAGGCGTTTTGTGAGAGATTTCAGCACCATTGCTGCACCTCTCAATGAGCTTACAAAGAAAGATGTGCCTTTTCTTTGGGGTACCGCACAGGAAGAAGCCTTCACGGTATTGAAAGATAAGTTGACACATGCTCCTTTACTCCAACTTCCTGACTTTAATAAGACTTTTGAGCTTGAATGTGATGCTAGTGGAATTGGATTAGGAGGTGTGTTATTACAAGATGGCAAACCTGTTGCATACTTTTCTGAAAAATTGAGTGGGCCTAGTCTGAATTATTCTACTTATGATAAAGAATTATATGCTCTTGTTCGGACTTTAGAAACATGGCAACATTATTTATGGCCCAAAGAATTTGTTATACATTCTGATCATGAATCTTTGAAACATATTAAAAGTCAAGCTAAACTGAATCATAGACATGCTAAATGGGTTGAATTCATTGAGACTTTCCCTTATGTCATTAAACACAAGAAGGGAAAAGAAAATGTTATTGCTGATGCATTGTCTCGTCGCTATACTATGCTTTCACAACTTGACTTCAAAATATTTGGTTTGGAGACCATCAAAGATCAATATGTGCATGATACTGATTTTAAAGATGTAATGCAGAATTGTAAAGAAGGAAGAATGTGGAACAAGTTTGTTGTTAATGATGGATTTGTGTTTCGTGCTAACAAGCTATGCATTCCAGCTAGCTCCGTTCGTCTTTTGTTGTTGCAGGAGGCGCATGGAGGAGGATTAATGGGACACTTTGGCGTGAAGAAGACGGAGGACGTACTTGCTACACATTTCTTTTGGCCAAAGATGAGACGGGATGTTGAGCGTTTTATTGCTCGCTGCACTACATGTCAAAAAGCTAAGTCACGGCTCAATCCTCATGGTTTATATATGCCTTTGCCTGTACCTAGTGTTCCTTGGGAGGATATATCTATGGACTTTGTTTTAGGTTTACCTTGAACAAAGAAGGGGAGGGATAGCATATTTGTTGTCGTGGATAGATTCTCGAAAATGGCACACTTTATACCATGTCATAAAAGTGATGATGTTGTTAATGTTGCTGATTTGTTCTTTCGTGAAATTATTCGCTTGCATGGTGTGCCAAATACTATTGTTTCAGATCGTGATACTAAATTTCTTAGCCACTTTTGGAGATGTTTATGGGCTAAGTTGGGGACTAAACTGCTTTTTAGTACTACTTGTCACCCCCAAACTGATGGACAAACTGAAGTAGTCAATAGAACGTTGTCTACTATGCTTAGGGCTGTTTTGAAGAATAATAAGAAAATGTGGGAGGAATGCTTGCCTCATATTGAATTTGCTTATAATCGTTCATTGCATTCTACTACAAAGATGTGCCCTTTTGAAGTTGTGTATGGTTTCCTACCTCGTGCACCTATTGATTTGTTGCCTCTTCCATCTTCGGAGAAGGTTAATTTTGATGCTAAACAACATGCTGAATTGATTTTAAAAATGCATGAGTTAACTAAGGAAAACATTGAGCGCATGAATGCTAAATATAAACTTGCTGGAGATAAGGGTAGAAAACATGTTGTGTTTGCACCTGGAGATCTTGTTTGGTTACATTTGCATAAGGATAGACTTCCTGATTTGCGCAAATCAAAGTTAATGCCACGTGCTGATGGTCCCTTTAAGGTGTTAGAGAAAATAAATGATAATGCATATAAACTTGAGCTGCCTGCAGATTTTGGGGTTAGTCCCACTTTTAACATTGCAGATTTGAAGCCTTATTTGGGTGAGGAAGATGAACTTCCGTCGAGGACGACTTCATTTCAAGAAGGGGAGGATGATGAGGACATCAATACAATTGTTACACCCATAGCCCCTGCTGCTATACATACTGGACCAATTACTAGAGCTCGTGCACGCCAACTAAATTACCAGGTACTTTCGTTTCTTGGTAATGATTCTAATGTTCATGAGAATATGATGCTGCCTAAATTGGATACATTTGTTTTGCTTACAAATGAAGGGCCTAGCTTGGAGAAGGACGAACATTGGAGCAAGAACAAGAATGGAGATGATGGCATGCGCAAGGGGAACAAGAACGGAGTTACAAGTGATGATTTCAGGACTTTGAAGCCACCATAATGGGTGCATGAAGCCTTGGACGAAATATACAAGATGCCACTTCATAAATTTCGTCCCGAGGCTATTTTAGGTGCTGCGTCACCTTATTATTGGGCCAGGCCCATGTAATTTGAAAATACATAAGTATAGGCTATTTTTAGAGTCCGTATGTGTGGGGAAACAAGAGATAGGGTTGATTTCGGACCCCTCCACCAAGGGCCACGAAATTCCCCCCTCTTCCTCCATATATACAGCCCTTAGGGCATCGTTTAGACTTTGGGTTTTGTTTAGATTAAAAGTTCGCCATAGCTGCAACTTCGCGTACTTCGTTTGTGTTCAACGACCAGACAAAGGCGTCACAGAACCCCACCTTGATCAATAAAGCTTTCATCTTATATTCGCAATATCCAGATTGCAATCTCAGTTTCTTGCTTGTTCTTCGTTTGCCCGCAGGAAACAGACCCTCGTGGTCAGGTTGATCGTGCTCCGGCGTGGTCAATAACCTCTCGGAATTGGTTTAGCGATTGCTAAGGCGCGACGTCCTCGCACGTTCGTAGTCGGATCGTCAAAGTCCACTTCCACCAAAGCGATATCCATCATCTCATCGAAAGACGAGACACCTTTGCCTCTATCAGTTGCTGACGGATTTGGAGACCCAGAAAGAACTTCAGCTCGCCCATCATGGACATCTGATATTGCTCTTGCATCATGTGACCAAACTCATCACTGTATTTCTTGTTGGTGCAGCTGAAGATAATGTCATCCACATAGATTTGGCACACAAACAGTTCACCATCATATGTCTTTGTGAAGAGTGTAGGATCTAATGAATCAAGTTTGAAGCCTTTGCTCTTCAGGATGTCTTTGAGTGTGTCATACCAAGCACGAGGGGCTTGTTTGAGGCCATACAGTGCCTTGTTGAGCCTGTATACCATATCAGGATGTTTTGGATCTTCCAAGCCAGGAGGTTGTGCGACATATACTTCTTCTTCTATCTTTCCATTGGGAAAAGCACTCTTCACATCCATTTGATACAGAAGGATGTTGTGATGATTTGCATAGGCTAGCAGTATGTGAATGGCTTCAAGCCTTGCCACCGGAGCAAATGTTTCATCGAAGTTAATTCCTTCCACTTGAGTGTAACCTTGTGCAATGAGACGAGCCTTGTTTCTGACCACTTGACCATGCCCATCTTGCTTGTTGTGATATATCCATTTGGTGCCAATGATATTGTGCTTCCGAGGATCAGGACGCTTGACCAATTCCCACACATTATTCAGCTCGAACAGTTGAAGTTCTTCTTGCATAGCCTGAATCCATTCAGGTTCCATGAAGGCTTCATCGACTTTCTTGGGTTCTGAGATTGAGATGAATGCGAAATGCCCACAGAAATTTGTTAGCTGTGTTGCTCTTTGAGTAGCTCTTGAACGAGTGAGTGGACCAGGTGCATTTAAGCTGTCAATTATCTTCTCAATCTGAACTTCATTTGCAACAGGAGGATGGACAGGACGAAGATTTTGCTCTTGCTGATTAGTGTCATCATTTGGGGGATTGTCGTCAGGCTGAGCATTGTCTTCAGGTTGATTAGGTGCAGAAATGATAAGCTCTTCTTTAGTCTGATTCTTAGAAGGTATGATCTCTCCAATTCCCATCTGCTTGATTGATTCACTTGGAGGTACTTCATCTAGCACATTTGGCAGGTGCTCTCTTTTCGAGCCGTTAGTCTCATCAAACCGCACATCCATAGTTTCAACCACTTTATAGTGAAAGAGGTTGAAGACACTATAGGAGTGTGAATCCTTTCCGTAACCAAACATAAAACCTTCATGTGCTTTCGGTGCAAATTTTGAAGTGTGATGTGGATCCTTGATCCAGCACCTAGCACCAAATACTCTGAAGTAGCTTACATTTGGCTTCTTACCAGTTAGGAGTTCATAGGATGTTTTCTTCAGAAGCTTGTGAAGATAAACACAGTTGATGATGTCGAAAGCAGTGTCAATGGCTTCGGGCCAGAACTTCCGTGGAGTCTTGTACTCATCAAGCATCGTTCGGGCCATCTCAATAAGAGTTCTGTTCTTGCTCTCCGCGATACCATTCTGCTGAGGTGTGTAAGGAGCAGAGAACTCATGAGTAATGCCCAAAGTATCCAGATAAAGATCGAGGTCGGTGTTCTTGAACTCAGTGCCGTTGTCGCTCGTGATGTGCTTGATCTGGACGCCATAGTTCATCATCGCACGATTGGCAAAGAGTCTGAAGACATCCTACACTTCAGTCTTGTAGAGGATTATATGCACCCAAGTATATCTAGAGTAATCATCAACAATGACAAAGCCATAGAGGCAAGCAGTAGCATTGAGAGTAGAGTAGTGGGTAGGGCCAAATAAGTCCATGTGCAGCAGATCGAAGGGTTGAGATGTAGTCATGATTGTCTTCGAGGGATGCTTGGCCCTGGTCATCTTTCTAGCTTCGCAGGCACCACACAGATGGTCCTTCTTGAACTTGACGCCTTCGATGCCCATGACATGCTTCTTCTTCGAGAGAGTGTGCAAGTTCTTCATGCCAGCATGTCCTAGCCTTCGATGCCAAAGCCAGCACTCTGAAGCTTTTGCTAGAAGACATACAGCCATCTGTGGTCCTGCTGAGAAATCTACCATATACAGATCATCTTTCCGATACCCTTCAAAGACTAGAGACCTATCAGATTCCATTAGCACAAGGCATCGATATTTTCCAAATAGCACAATCATGTTTAAGTCACAAAGCATTGAGACATACATTAAGTTGAAACCAAGGGATTCAACAAGCATCACTTTATCCATGTGATGATCCCTTGATATTGCAACTCTACCTAGACCTAATACCTTGCTTTTACCAGTGTCAGCAAATGTCATGTGACTCTTGTCTGATGGACGTAGCGTTGAATCCATTAGAAGACTTCGATTGCCAGTCATGTGGTTAGTGCATCCACTGTCCATAATCCATTCTGAAGCACGAGGTGTCATAGCCTTGCCACCATGTGCCATGAAGCAGTAGGTAGGAGGCGAGTCGTCCTTGTCATTATCATCAGCGTCGGTGACGGAGCCATTGTCTTCAGTGTTGAAGATGGACTTGGCGACGTAGGCTGTGGTTAGAGCTAGACTCGCAACACCGGAGTCAGACTCCTCCTCAGACCCCACCTCCGCCTCCTCAGAAGCAGACTCCTACTTTGAATCTATTTCCTTGCCAACAAAAGCACGAGCCTTGCCAGATGAGCTCTTCTTGTGTGATGAAGACTTGGAAGAAGACTTGGAAGAAGACTTTGAGGATTTCTTCTTCTTCTTGTCATCAGAATCATATTCTTTGCTCTTCTTCTTCTTCTTCTCATTGTCCCACTGTGGACACTCAGAGATGTAGTGACTAGGTTTCTTGCACTTGTGGCAGGCTCTCTTCTTGTGGTCATAGGCAGAAGCTTCATCATTCCTTGAGCTGGATCGTGAAGACTTTCTGAAGCCTTTCTTCTTGGTGAATTTCTAGAACTTCTTCACAAGCATAGAAAGCTCCTTTCTGATGTCTTCAGGATCACCAGAACTATAGTCAGATTCTTCTTCAGATGACGAAGCACCAGCCTTTGCCTTCAACGCGCGAGTTTGGCCATAGTTGGGGCCATAGATATCTCGTTTCTCAGATAGCTGGTACTCGTGTGTGTTGAGCCTCTCAAGTATGTCAGACGGATCGAGAGACTTGAAGTCGGGGCATTCTTGTATCATCAGGGCTAAGGTGTCAAATGAGCTGTCAAGAGATCTCAGTAGTGTCTTCACTATTTCATGCTTCGTAATCTCAGTGGCGCCAAGTGCTTGGAGGTCATTTGTGATATCAGTGAGGCGATCAAATGTGAGCTGGACATTCTCATTGTCGTGTCTCTTGAAGCAGTTGAAGAGGTTGCGGAGAGTACTGATCTGTTGATCTCGCTGAGTTGAGACGCCTTCATTGACCTTGGAGAGCCAGTCCCAGACAAGCTTCGATGTTTCCAGAGCACTCACACGGCCATACTGTCCTTTGGTCAGATGACCACAGATGATGTTCTTGACGGTAGAGTCCAGTTGAATGAACTTCTTGAAGCCAGTAGGGGTGACACCTTCACCAGTCTTGGGAACGCCGTTCTTGACGACATACCATAGATCGACATCAATGGCTTCAAGATGCATGCGCATCCTATTCTTCCAGTAGGGTTATTCAGTGCCATCGAAGATGGGGCACGCAACGGAGACTTTGATTATCCTTGCAGTCGACATAGCTAAAACTCGAGGTGGTTAAACTGAATCACACAAAACAAGGGAGTACCTTGCTCTGATACCAATTGGAAGGGCTAGTTATCAACTAGAGGGGGGGGGGTGAATAGGCGATTTTTATGAAATTCTTCAAAACATGGGAGTTTCAAAGACAAACAATAGAACCGACACTATTCGTATGCAGCGGAAGGTAGACTACACTAGACAAGCCATATTCAAGTAATCAATGAAGTGAAAGCACGAAGACTATTAGCAGCTAGGTAGTAAAGATCAAGATGGAAGATAGTATGAAGCCAATCAGAATAGGTATTCACACAGTGAGCTCAAACAGATAATGCAAGCAGGCAATGACTTCACGAAGACAAACTGTAAGTAAAGAGAAGTGAGAGATAGAACCAGTAGCTTCAGGAGGACAGCGATTTGTTCGACCAGTTCCAGTTGTTGTGACAAATGTATGTCTGGTTAGGGAGGCTGAGATTCAACTCAGAAGACTGCGTCTTCACCTTATTCCCCTTGAGCTAAGGACACCTAGTCCCCGCCCAATCACTCTGGTAAGTCTTCAAGGTAGACTTCCAAACCTTCACACACTTTGTTCACCTGCAATCCACAATGACTCTTGGATGCTCAGAACGTGACGCCTAACCGGCTGGAGGATTCATAGTCCTCAAGTGTAACAAGTCTTCAGATCATGCAGACAGAAGGACTTCAGTGATGCCAAACACTCTTTGGGCTCTGGGTGGTTTGGGCTTTGTCCTCGCAAGGATTCTCTCTCAAAAGCTTCGGCGGTGGGTTGCTCTCAAACGACAAAAGCCATGTACTAACTTTGAGCAGCCACCCATTTATGGTGTAGGGGGTGGGCTATTTATGGCCATAGGGCAACCCAACCTGATTTGTCCGAAATGACCCTGGGTCATTAAGGAACTGACACGTGTCACAACGGTCAGATTTCAAACACACGCGACAGCTTTACTTGGGCTACAAGTAAAGCTGACTCATCCAACTCTAGATTAGATTTGCGTTCATTGTCTTCGCTTGAAGATATAAGATTTTGTTGAGCATCACTTCAGTCACTCTGACTTTGTTCACTTGGACCCCACTTAACAGTACCATGGTTCCTATGACTCAGCAAAGAAGAAAAGGAAACAACGAAACAACTAAGTCTTCGCGCTCCATAGTCTTCACGCAATGTCTTCCCATGTCATAGTCTTCAACGTGAATAGCTTCACACACCACCATTATCTTCAATGTCTTCACACATTTTTAGAGGTCATCTCCGGTAGGTAAACCGAATCAATGAGGGACTACTACCTGTGTTATCCTGTAATTCTCACAAACACATTAGTCCCTCAACCAGGTTTGTCGTCAATACTCCAAAACCAACTAAGGGTGGCACTAGATGCACTTACACCTTGTCACGGCGATTTGCTTCGCCTCCCCAACCCTTTCCATCGGTACCGTTCTGACCTTTTCCCTTATCACGCTTCTCATACTCATCCCTCTCCTTCTTGACGAGCTGCTCAACCTGATGACACTCCTAGAGATCGTGGCCCATGGTCCGATGAATCTTGCAGTACAGTCCATCACCTTTCCCAGCTTTCTCAGCGGCTGCGGCCTCCCGGCAGTCAGTGCACGCAGCAGCTTCCTTGCTGGGGGCTCCAGCCTTAACCTTCTTGTTGGTACTAGGCGTGCATGATCCCTCAACGGTCATCACTGCCTTATCATTGTGCTTCTTTTTCTTCTTCTTCTTACGACTGGTGGTCTTGTCGTCATCCTCTGAGTCGATGTCGACGCAATCTTCCTCTCCAGGGAGTTTCCTCTCCTCCTCCAGCCGAGCACATTTGTCCACCAAGGTATATGGCTCCTTCATAGTTTTGGGTAGCCGAACGTTCATCTTGGAATGTATCTTGCGGTTGCGCACATTGGACTGGAAGGTAGCTATCACAGCTGCTGGGTGGATGTCTGGGATATTTTTGTGGACTCGGCTGAATCTCCGCAAGTACTTCCGTAGAGTCTCTCCTTATTTTTGCTAGAGAAGATACAAGTCGCTCGGCCGCCCTGGTTCTTGATGGCCACACGTGAAGGCGCCATTGAACTCATGGAACAGGTCAGCCCAGGTTGAAATGGAGTTCTCCAGCAGGTGCATCGGCCAAAACCTCACATTTGACTTGAGAGCCAAAGGGAAGTATTTGGTGAACACCTTCTCATCTTTTCCCCTGGCAGCTTGAATAGCAATGGTGTAGATGTTCAAGAACTCTGCCGACTTCAGTCTCCCATCATACTTCTCGGATATCTCTGGCTTGAATGTGCGAGCGGACGACCAACGGACTTGCCGCAGCTCACGGTGAAGGCAGGGCATCCGACCTCGAAAGGCAGGCACCCACCATCTCCGAGCGCGGGCTCATCGACATCAGGGTCGTGGAACCCATTGGGCTGGCAGTGGTTGTCGCGGTGCCGCTCGATGATGATGCGTGCACCTTCCCTCTGCCTATCCTCCGGGGCCCGCAGTTGGCCTTGACGTGCTTGAGGGTCGGAATAGGCCGTCGAGACGTCATCGGGCTCTTGGTTCCGTGGCTCCCTTGCCGCTTGCCGTGGTGGGGACTGCACCATGGGGGTGGCACCTCCATTCGGCCGGCCGCACGAGCCGTTGCTGTCGCCTGGGGAGGCCGTGGTGGGCTAGCTTGCTGTGATCCTCCCGCCTCGGCTAAACCAATCAGGCTTCGGATGGTGGCTCGCCACTCATCTATCTGATCGGCTATCGGTAGAAATCTTAACAGCAACTAGGCCCGCGCCATGGCCTCTAAGGCAGTGCTTCGCATAGGTGATGATGATGTAGACCGTAGTGTCGCTCGGCTCCTGATGGTGTCGGTGGCAACCACGTGTGCCCTCGATGTTGCGAACCAGCCACTTGGATGGCGTGGTAATGCGGTGGAGGCGCTTTAGGGCCAACGGCTCCGTTGGGCACAGTAGCTAGGTCCTCATTCCAGGGGTGGCGCATTCCCTGCGGTCGCGCCCGTAGTGGGGGCGTCTGGAGGGTTGTGATTTTCCCCAGAACATGCGCCACCACTTAGGTTGTGCCCTTCGGCAAGGAGAGAGGGTGTAGACAAAATAATCCCTCTGTTCGTACCTCGTGGAGCATGGCCGCTTCTGCTTCAGTTGCGGTGGTGGTCGTGACAACTTCGCCTGCGCCGACCACATCCCCCACAACGTCCACATCCACACGTGCCCCTGCGTTCCCCACGATGTCGGCGATCGCGGGTGGCGGAGCCTTCGAGGTGGACGGGTGATTTGAAGCTCCGGGCTTCTTCTTGGGAGCCATAGTCGATGACGTCGTCGGTGATGAAAATGGCAATGAAGATGAGGTGCTACTGATGCTCCTCGGGTTTGCACAAGTGATCCCCCTACCTGGCGCGCCAAAGATGTCGTGGGAAACCACGGCCACCTATGGGGCTTCGATCCCTTTTTGGCTCGGCGGGGGGATGGCCACGTTGCACAAAGAGCGGAGAAGCGAGATGCAGCACGGCAGAGATCACACGGGCAATTTTACCCAGGTTCGGGCCGCCGTGAGGCATAAAACCCTACTCCTGCGTCCAGGCTAGACACTATTGTGAGTGACGTCCATAGCTGGACGCTATTATAAACAGTGTCTAGTTATGTGGTTCGATCAGGTGCTCTTATTTAACTATACCAAGAGTATTTCCTCTAATAGATTTAATATGTGTGTTTCAGATATTTTGTGATGGTTGTAAGGCATCGATAACAAATCACGGAAACACCAATTTGTACCATTCTAGCACAGTTTGCTTTTGGCAAATTAGACGTAAAATCATCTTACAACACTTGAAGGTATGTATTTCTACCTCATTAGCTACCAAACCTATCGCAAGCAAGTGTAATTGTGCATTCTACTCCTATGACTTAATTGCTTTCTGGGCTGCCTTGAGGGCGTAAGCCTCCAACGATTCAACCATGGACAGTGTGCTCCGGTACACTCCTTTGCAACTAAGAAAATAACTCGAGTGGTGAGCTAGTCAGGAGACCTCCCATCTTTCCCCTCTCCCTTATGGGTTGCTCCCTCGAGCTACCAGAGGCTAACCCTAGCCATCGTCATTGGGGTTCCCCCTCCCCCACTCCCTCCTCCCTAGTCGTTGCCAGAGGGCACGTTCACCCTGTCAGCATAGGCGATGGTGGGGATGTTTTCTCTTTCATGCACAATAGGTCAGGCGCGTGTCAGTTCGGGCAGGCATGGACACCGCGTTGGACAACGGGCATGGCGGTGCACCGAAGCGGCCATAGATGGTGTCGTGGTGGCGGTGGGACGGTTAGCGGGCGGCTCGGGATGCTAGGCTACAAACGGCTACCCCTGCAATGGGCATGCAAGCGGCATGGTGTCCGATGTCCGGCAACCAATGGTGGTCTCGGAGGCAGAGAGTGCATGCCAGAGGGTAATCATTGTATGGCTTGCGCAAGGCTAGCGACGACGGCAGCCATGGACGTCGGTACCTTCTTGAAGGCGCTGTTTTGGGTACAAGTCGCAGGCCGGAGGTATCCAGGCAGGGTTTGGTCGAACCAAACAATGGACGCAGTTTATAAGAGCGTCCAGCCTTGGACGTTGTTGGTACTATCATCCAGCCTTGGACGCTGTTATTCCTAGCGCCCTTCCTATTTTTCAAATTTCTCATTAATGTTTATTAGATTCAGAATTACTGGAATATTAATTATCAATAATGAAAATTTCGGGTTGTGGCATAAAAATCAGGGTGTGACAAGATCTTTTCACTTGTTATGTAATAGTTGCTGGATCTGTGCAAATATTCAGTTTTGTCAGGTGTTCACTTTTTTCTAGACATGCCCATTAACAGAAAATGACATCCAGAATCAGGATTGTTGCTCCTAGTTTGGGGATACTAAAGATGGCTATGACACACAAAAATGGCTATCAGTTGATGGAAGATGCCTACCACAGTGACCTTGATGGTTGCATACACCTAACTACTGGGTGGAAGGAGTTTGTGGTAGAGTCTGGAATTGAGGACGGATATGTGGTTATTGATAACACACAAGTATTGAGGATCGCAATAGTTTTCGAAGGTAGAGTATTCAACCCAAATTTATTGATTCGACACAAGGGGCGCCAAAGAATATTTTAACTATTAGCAGTTGAGTTGTCAATTCAACCACACCTGGATAATAAATATCTGCAGCAAAGTGATCAATATCACAATAGTATGGTAATTTGATAGTGACAGCAGCAATAGTAATGGTAACAGTAGTAGCAGTGATTTTGTAGCAGTAGTGATAGTAGCAAAAGCAATAGTAACTTAGCAAGAACAATATGGGAAAAGCTCATAGGCATTGGATCCGTGACAACATTGGATAATATTCGTCATATAATAGTCATAACCTAGGGTGACACAGAACTAGCTCCAATTCATCAATATAATGTAGGCATGTATTCTGTAAATAGTCATACGTGTTTATGGAAAAGAACGTGCATGACATTGTTTGTCCTACCCTCCCATGGTAGTGGGGTCCATAACGAAACTAAGGGATATTAAGGCCTCCTTTTAATAGACAATCAGAACAAATCATTAACACATAGTGAATACATGAACTCCTCAAACTACGGTAATCATCGAAAAGAATCTGAATTATTGTCACCTTGGGGTATGCGGATCATAACACGTAGGAGGTGCATATAAATTGCATGGTAGGATCAAGAACACAAATATATTGGGGAAAACATAAATGGTTTAGATCTGAAATCATGGAACTCGGGCCCTCGTGACAAGCATTAAGCATAGCAAAGTCATAGCAACATTAATCTCAGAACATAGTGGATACTAGGAATCAAGCCCTAACAAAACGAACTCAATTACATGATGAATCTCATGCAACCCATCACCGTCCATCAAGCATATGAAGGAATTACTCACTCTCGATGGTGAGCATCATGAAATTGGTCATGGAGGATGGTTCATGATGCCGAAGACGGAGGGTCCCCCTCTCCAGAGCCCCGAACGGACTCCAGATCTGGCATCCCGATGAAGAACAGGAGGTGGCGGCGGCTCCGTATTGTAAAACACGATGAAACTTCCTCTCTTATTTTTTTTCACCAAAATAGGAATTTATAGGATCGAGATTAGGATCGGTGGAGCCTCGTGGGCCCCACTACCTACCAGGGCGCGACAGAGGGGGATGGCATGCCCTGGTGCATAGTGGGCAGCTGGGGCCCCCCTCTAGTGGGTCTTGGTTCCAATATTTTTACTTTGTTCCAAAATAATTCTCCAAAAAGTTCGTCCAATTCCGAGAACTTTTATTTCTGCACAAAAACAACACCATGGTAGTTCTGCTGAAAGCAACATTAGTCTGGGTTAGTTTCATTCAAATCCTTCAAATTAGAGTCCAAAACAATAGTAAAAGCGTTCAGAATAGTAGATACGATGGAGACATATCAACTCCCCCATGCTTAACCCATTGCTTGTCCTCAAGCAATTCAGTTGATAAACTGAAAGTGCCAAAGAAAAACTTTTACGAACTCTTTTGTTCTTGTGTCCATATATGCTTAAATGGTACCCAGGCTTTCAGCAAAGATCATAACTAACCATGCGGATGATAACTCTCAGAAATTATATTCACTCATATCAATGGCATAACCAACTAACGAGCAATAATAAAACATTTCAAACGCATCGCTTTCTCAATACAATCACGATATAAGAAATTATATTCACTCATGTCAATGGCATAATCAACTAGAGAGCACCAATAAAATATTTCCAGTCATGATGCAGACAACATTAATTATACACAATGCATGAGAATACAATAGTTCTCTCGGGTCTGGTGCTTATTTGAGAAGGTGATGACTCGACATAAAGGTAAATAGATAGGCCCTTCACAGAGGGAAGTAGGGATTTGCATAGGTGCGAGAGCTCAACGCTTAAATTAGAGATAAATATAATTTTGGGAGGTATACCTTTCCTGTCAGTGCTATGACCAAAAGTTCTCAATATCTTCCATGCTAAACACATTAGCAGCGGTTCCCAAGCGATAAAAGTAAACTTTATTACCCCTCCACCAACAAACCCAAGCCATGGCTAGCCAAATCCTCGAGTGCCCTCCATACCAACAACAGTCCGGGTGAGTTTTGTTTAATTACTTGCAATTTTTGATTATGGGACTGGGCATCCCGATTACCAGCACCTCTCATGCAAGGATGAGTGAATAAACACTCATCATGAGAATAACCCGCTTAGCATGGAAGATACCGACCACCCCCTTTTGCACCATGAGCGGTACCGGCACACAAAACATATTTTCATTTGAATTTTTAGAGGTGGCAGATGCAAATTTACTTAGAACGACTGAGTAATACCGCATATAGGTAGATATAGTGGACTCATCTGGAATAACTTTGGTCTAAGTATTTTGATGGACAAGTAGTATTCCCGCTTAGTACAGGAGAAGGCTAGCAAATAGGTTGAGAAGCGACCAACTAGAGAGCGAAAATGGTCATAATTATGCATTATGAATGATTAACAATTAATACTAGCATGAGCAAGATACAAGCACTGTGAACATAAATATCGTGGAGGCTATGTTGGTTTTGAATCAACTACATGAGTGAACATGTGCCAAGTCAAACCACTTGAAACATTCAAAGGAGGATACCATATCATGATACTACATCACAACCATTTTAGTGCAAGTTGATATCCAAAATAAATCATTATCCACTTCTAGCTAATTAAGCATGGCATGAGAAACTATAATCACTAATTGTCATTGTAAACATGTTTAATCATAATATGCTGAATCATGGATACCGAGTTAAACATATTTACAAAAGCAAAAACAAGTTGAGTTCATACACGCTTTTCCTTGCCACGGTCACTTCATCAAATATCATCATTATTGCCTTTCACTTGGACGACCGAATGATATGAAAATGATAATAGTGCAAGAGTGCCATGGACTAAGCGGGAATCTGCAAACATTTTATTCGAAGGACAAGACAAAATAATATGGGCTCTTTGTCTGATTAACAATAATGCATATAAGAGCCACTCAACATTTTCATCATGGTCTTCTCCTCAGCACGACTCAACAAAAGAAAATATTTTTGGAGTTCTTGTTTTTTCTTAGAGAAAGCAAATTAACAAAGGAAAACAAAAATGAGAAAAACTATTTACATGGGAGAGCTCCCAACAAGCAAAAGAAGAACGAGAAATCTTTTTCGGTTTTATTTTAATACTATAACTAATTATACTAGAAAGAAAAACCGAAAAGAAGAGAGAAACGTTTTTGGATTCTCTTAATGTTTTTCAAACACACAAGAAGAAAGAAAATAAATATAACATGGATAATACAATGAAAAGTACGAAGACTGACAACAAGAATGAAGTGTGTGAACATGAATGTAATGTCGATGGAGATACATACTCCCCCAAGCTTAGCCTTTCACCTAGCTTTGTAATCACCATCTGTAGTAGTCGTCCGGTCCCATGTGAAACTACTAAGGCGGTGGCACTTGAGCGTCCCACTCCTGGGGCGCGTCCTCTACTTGTAACATCCCAAATTTCCAATTTGTAATGTTATACTTAGATCATTCATGCATATCATATTTTATTGCATTTCGTTCCGTGATCCTAGAAATTCTAAGCAACTCAAGGACCCACAGAGAGAGTTGGGGATTTCATCGTTTTCATATTTGAATTTTTTCTCGAATAACGAACAAGGATCATTTTAGTTTTAATTAATTTTCTCTTCAAAAATATTTCATATTAAAAATATCTGAAAGGAGATAATATGACTTCTCCAAAATAAATGAAATATTCAAGGAAAAATATTAAAATCAAATAAATAGTTTTATTTGGATTTTTATTGCAATGTTATTTGAAGTAGAGAAAAATATGCATAATTTAAAATTGCATTTTAGGCCAAGAAAATGTTCATCTTGTTCTAAATATTTTATTTAGACGGTGAAATTTTTTTTTGGTATTTTTAGATTTTTATTTTATTTTCAAGGATTTGTTTTGTTTCGGAGAAATCTATTTTAAAAAAAGTTAGCGCCCGACTAGGCCGGCGGCCCAGCCGAGCCGGGCCAAACCCGTGCCGCCCGCCACCTCCCTGACGCACGCGCCTCTGCCCGAGCTGGACTCCGCCGTAGTCCGGGATGCCCCCGCCGCGGCGGCTTGCCCCTTCCCCAAGCCAGCCCCGCCCCGCCGCCTTTATATGCCGAACCGCCGCTGCCCTCAACCCCCGCCTCGCCCCGCCTCCAGCAGCAGCAGGCTGCAGCAGCCGCCGCTGCCGCGTTCCATCGTCGCCCCACCTCCCGGAGAAGCCGCCGGAGCCGCCGGCCCCGATCCGACCCGCCCACCGTTTTTTTCGGTTTTTAGGTAAAAACCCCGTTTAAAAAAAACTAGATTCTTTTTTTAGATTAGATTGGTTCGGTTTTTATGATTTAGTTTAATATAGGACATTCGTCCATATATTCATTTTAATGAACGGTGTTCACCCATTAGTCGCAGACAGTGAACGTTCGTTCGTTAGTCTGTTCGTCAGTTTTTCTTTTTCCAGGGTTTTCCCGCAATTATTTTCGATCGTGATTTCTGCCCTGATTTTTGTTTTAGTTTATCTTTTCGCTCGTTTATCGGAATCAGGCGATTCAAGCGCCTAGATCTTTGTCTCGAAGCCCTCTTTCTGTTTAACCAACTTGAACAAGATTTTCGTACTGTAAAATTCGACTTTAGTCCAGATTAGTAAACGGATCTTGTTTCTTTCGCAGTTTGAGTTTCGTTGCTTCATTTAATTTGATTTTTTTTGCAAACCGGAGTTCTTAAGTTGAACTTTCTGGTTAGATCTCTTATTTGAGTTTTGCCCATGCTTCTAGTTGAGTGCTTATGTATGTATTTGTTTGTTTGCAATAGATTACCCGGAGTGCGAAGCTTGCTACTACGAGTCTCTAGGTTTCACGGAGCATCAACAAGGCAAGTAACACTTTGATCATATCCCTTTACTACCCAGGTTTTATTGCATTAGATCAACCCTCAAACATTGCATGGTTAGCAGCTGATTAACATGTGGGTTTTGGGAAGTATATGATGAGGTAGAACCTATTGCCCTGTTTATTATCAAACCTTTGGGAGTTACTTCTACGATATGTTCATATTGCTATGCTATGCTCGTAGACATGGATTGGGTGAGTGTATCCATGACAGATGTGAGTGTTGTTACTTAATGGTTAACTTAAGGTGGCTACTTAAATACACATCTGGGTGGATTTCTTAAGGCACCCTGGAGTACCCAGTGGTTGTCAGGGCACCTGGAGAATCTAGTGTTGTCCAAGGATATCCCGGAGTACCCGTGTGATCATCCTACGGTCCGCCACCCAGGCTTAAAGGGATCATAAGATTATTCATGCTAGAAACTTCTGTGTGCAACCACAAGCTATTATGGGCTCTAGCATAGTTTAGTATGTTGCATGACCTCTTTTAGTGGTGGGCTAGCAGATGTTGGGGAAAGTAGGTGTAACTGTCCACCCAGAGTAAAGAGTTATTGTTTCGGAACGACTGTGTCTCGAATCCCTGACCATGGATATATTCGAGTCTTGTGGGGAAAAGTGCGCAAACCTCCGCATAGTGTAAAAACTAATCATGGTTAGCCGTGTCCCTGGTTATGGATGTTTTGAGTATCTGGTTCTTGGATTATCATGATGATCTCATCACTCTAATATAATTTGATTGGGTTAATGATGATGTTTAATTGGGATTGAGTTGGAGGAACCTTCTCGATGTTTAACAACCACCATGATAGTTAAATAAAAATTTATTCCTTTGTTGTAGGGAAAAATTGGCTTTATGCAAAACTATAACCATAGAGCTTTCCACCAACAATATATGCATGTAGTGATAGCATTCATTCTATTCATTACTCTATGTGTTACATTGCTAGCATATTCCATATGCTGACCCATTTCGGGCTGCAACGTTTCATGTTGCAGACTTTCAGACAACGAGTAAGGTGCCATAGGTCGTTGTCTTTCACTCAGCTATGCTGGTGGAGTTGATGGACTCACTTTATCTTCCAAGCCTTCAGCTGTTATCGTTTTTAGATGGACTTAAGCCATATTATGGTAATAAGTTCTCATTTGAGACATTCGATGTAATAAGTGTGTGATTGCTACTCTGTTATAAATCCTCGAGTATTGTGCGTGTCAGCATTACCGATCCAGGGATGACACTGATGCACAGATATCAGATTGTTTGAGGTTTGGTCGCTACACTACCGCTGCCTATGCATTCCAGTAGGCTACACTATCCTCTGGTAGGATAGTGTCACGCCCAATATGCGACCCTATCCAAAAGGAACTCGAAGGTCCCACCAAGGATAGACTCGCATATTGAAACGCTTTTGCAAGGTGGATATCATTACATCAACATTACATAATAGGTGGGGATACATACATAAGGCATACAATGCCACACGAATACATCATCACAAATACATAAGAGCATCATCCGGCTACGGATGAAACAAAAACAGAAACTCAAACGACATCCACCCTGCTAGCCCAGGCTGTCGACCAGGAACCTATCCCCTGATCGAAGAAGCAGCAGAAGAAGAACTCCAAAACAAGCAAGCATCGCTCTCGCGTCATGATCATCGCATAACCTGTACCTGCAACTGTTGTTGTAGTAATCTGTGAGCCACGAGGACTCAGCAATCCCATTACCATGGGTATCAAGACTAGCAAAGCTTAAAGGGGTAAGGAAGGGGTAAAGTGGTGAGGTTGCAACAGCGACTAAGCATATATGGTGGCTAACATACGCAAATAAGAGCGAGAAGAGAGAAAAGGAACAGTCGTGAAGCTAGCAATGATCAAGATGTGATCCTGAACTCCTACTTACGTCAAACATAACCCAGAAACCGTGTTCACTTTCTGGACTCCGCCGAAAAGACACCATCACGGCTACACACGTGGTTGATGCACTTTAATTCGGATCTGGTGTCAAGTTATCTACAACTGGACATTAACAAATTCCCATCTGCCTATAACCATAGGCACGACTTTCGAAAGATTCTACCCTGCAGGGGTGTCCCAACTTAGCCCATGATAAGCTCTCGCGATCAACGAAGGATATACCTTCTCCCAGGAAGACCCGATCAGACTCGGAATCCCGGTTTACAAGACATTTCGACAATGGTAAAACAAGACCAGCAAGACCGCCCAATGCGCCGACAATCCCGATAGGAGCTGCACATATCTCGTTCTCATGGCAACACCGGATGAACACTACGTACAACTAAAACCAGACCTCGAGTTTCCCCGAGGTGGCGCTGCAAGTGGCTCTGGTTCGGACCAACACTTAGACAAGCACTGGCCCGGGGGGGGCTATAATAAAGATGACCCTCGAGAGAGCGACTCCCAAGGGAAAAGTAGGTGGTGGTGAGGCAAATGGTAAAACCAAGGTTGGGCCTTGCTGGAGGAGTTTTACTCAAAGCGAACTGTCAAGGGGGTCCCATAAATCACCCAACCGCGTAAGGAACGCAAAATCCGGGAACATAACACCGGTATGACGGAAACTAGGGCGGCAAGAGTGGAACAAAACACCAGGCAAAAGGCCGAGTCTTCCACCATTTACCAAGTATATAGATGCATTAATAATATAAGAGATATTGTGATATCCCAACAAAATCCTGTCCACCATGGAGCGATCTTCAAACTTCACCTGCAACTAGCAACGCTATAAGAGGGGCTGAGCAGAAGCGGTAACATAGCCAAGCAATGGTTTGCATAGGAAAGGTGTCAAAGGTTAGAGGTTCATGGCAATATGGGAGGCTTGATAAACATGTGATAGGTAGCGCAGCAAAGCGATAGAACGAAGCAACTAGCATAGCAATGATAGTAGTGAGATCCAGGGTAGCGGTCATCTTGCCTGAAATCCCGCAAGGAAGAAGAACGAGTCCATGAAGAAGACGAACGGATGAAGCCACGAAGACGAACCAAGCATAGATGAACGAATCCTCATGATCGCAACGGAATGGGAACTATCGAGAAGAAGCACACAACATGGTAAACACACCACACAAGAACAAGGCATGATGCACAAACAAGTATGATGCATGACAAAGCTACATGAAGCTACTCATGGCAAGATATGATGCATACAAGAATAACACATCAAGGCAAGTTTAAATGAGGCCGGGAACAACATATGACAATTCCGGCAAGTCCTCATATGCAAATTTCGAAGTTGGTCCAGATCTGAATAAACCTTATGTTCAAGTTGTTAAATAGAAAGTTAAGATGCACAAAGATGATCTACACGAGATTCTAGTCAAGTTACATATAAAGATCATTTAGTTCGGAGCTACGACCTAGAAGATATGAGCAAAACAAGATAAACATGGCATTGATGCAAAATGCATACAAACATCAAGCAAACACCTCAAAACAAGGATGCAACATGATAATATGAAGCTACATGCAAAACTAGGCAATTTTCATATAGAGCGCACTCAAAATGGAGCAACGGTTCAACACACACACATGAAACAAGTTTAAAGGACAAGCTGTACAAAACAGCAACTAGGCATATTGCAAGCATCAAAATAACATGCTACAGGACCTCAACAAGAAAACAAAAGGCATGGACATGATGTACAGGTAAATCTTAACAAAACATGAACACTGAGCTATCTCCAGAAATCACTAGAACATGCTCAAACACACATGGTAAGATTGCAAATAATAACAGTTCAGACTTTGCAGAAAATAACATCAGGTTGCAATGTTTAGAGCTATCAAACAACATGTTACAGGAACTTATTATGGCAAACAAAGGCATGGCATGAATCTACTAATTGCATAGATCAAAAGTCCCTTACTGACCATGAGCCAAAAAGGATCAGAAAATATGATGGCACCCACGTAAACATGGCAAGTTATAATACAGATTCAAACATGGCAGGAACAGAATTATGAAGGCATGTAAATGAGCTTGTACCACTCACCACAGATCAATACATGGCATGACAAGGTACCCAACAGTAAGAAGACATGTTTGTGAAACAAACCAAGGCAAGAACAAGTTCATAGCATGCAAGGATCGACTACAACAACCTTGGCAAAATTGAATAACAAGTAAACAATCTGCCAGAAAACATTTTGAAGCAAAAGTAGAGCACGAAAATGACATGCTAGACTACTCCATAATTGCAACCAAAGGCATGAATGGATAGACAATAACCATATGTTCAAAACACCCTTACTGAACTATATCAAAATATGCATGGATCTCTCTGTAGCATCAAGTTTACATGGCATCAAAATAACAGCAGAACAGGGACTAAAATCAGCAACATCACGATGCCTAGTTTGCATGCTTGTGCTAGTCACCACATTGATCACAAAAATACATGGTAAGCACCTCTGTAAAGAAGACATGGCATAGTCCAAAACACAAGAAGACATCAACCTCATGAGATGCAGACATCAATCATGGCAAAATGACAAAGGAGCTCGTTCTGTTAACAGACAACAGAAAACATCATGAAGCACTCTTCCAACGATGATTCAGGCATCAAGATGACCTCAAATGAATATGATGCAATGGAATGAAATGATGTACTCGTTGAGACGAACAATTTGACATATTACACGCACGAAACGGAGCTCTGGATGCAGAGATATGATGTGATAAACATGGCATGATAATGCAAAAATAACCGGGACTTAGATGAAAAATGGGGGGTCAACCTCTTCCTCCAGATCTGGATCTGGATCGGGCGGGGCCGGGCTCTCACCGGAGCTGGGCGGCGCCGGCGACGAGGAAAGGAGGCCGGCGAGGGGGCGCGGTGAAGGGCCGGCCGGGTGCGGGCGGAGGAGCACCGCGGCGACGAGGGAGGCGCGGGACCGAGGCGGCGGACGGGCGGCGCG
>NC_057798.1:357712689-357715319 GCF_018294505.1 Triticum aestivum | reverse complement strand
CGGGCCGGGAGGGCCTGGCGCGGGCCCGAGCGGGCTGGACGGCGGCGCGGCCGGCGGGTGCCACGTGTCAGCCTCCGGTTCGCTGAGGGCGGCGGCGCGGACGGGGCGGACATGTCCGGCGGGGTCCAGACGTGTCCGGCTGCGGGATAAGGACGAAGCTAGGGTTTGGACTGCGGGATTTTCGGGGAGAGCACCTATAAATAGGTTCTGGGAGCTAGGAGAGTCCAAATGAGGAGCGTTTTTCGCCCACACGATCGTGATCGAACGACCGAGAGCATGGAGGGGAGTTTGCTGGGTTTTGGGCCACTTTGGAAGGGTGTTGGGATGTAAAGAGAAAGGGGGGTTTCGGGCTACGTGGTTAACCGTTGGAGTATCAAACGACCTCCAAATGGCACGAAACTTGACAGGCGGTCTACCGGTGCTATACCAAGGCCACTTGGCAAGCCTCGGTCCATTCCGAGAAAGTTTAACACCCACTCACAACAAGAGACTAAAAGGGGAACGCCAGAGGGCATAGGAGCGCCGGATTGCAAAACGGACAACGGGGGAAATGCTCGGATGCATGAGACGAACACGTATGCAAAATGAAATGCACATGATGACATGATAAAATGCAACACGCAAGCAAATGAAATGGCAACGACGGCAAATAACTGACAGACACCTGGCGCATCGAATCCGGGGGGTTACAACACTCCACTAACAAGAGATCTCCTCCCGAGATCTTAGGACCGAGACAGAAGGGAAAGGGGATGAGGTGAAACAAGAATTCAAGAGAAGAAGCAAAGAATCGAGAGCACTCGAGAAAAAGAGAGGAATGGCGAGAATGGCGAGAATCGAAAGCTCACGGACTCAGATAGACTATGAAACCACTCCGGTTAGAACGAGATAGGAAACGAATAAGACTGAAAGGATTTAGGTGGCACTCTGGCTGAAACATGGAGGAATAGAACACGAGCTTGAGAGGATGGAAAGATACTTGATGAGGAACAACACAAAACCTCCGGAAGAATTGAAATAGTGGAATGAAAAGAACTTAGAAGGAAGGATTGAACGTGGTTGTTGAGAAAATCAACAACGAAAAGAATAAGCTTGTCGTGGACTTATAGGTAACATCTCAAGATCATGAGGTGATAACCGGCCACAAACGGAAAAGATTAAATAGCTGAGAAGAATGAAGAAATGCAAAACTCCACTTCAAAAGAATATGGAGAATGAAATGCACTTGGAGACGCGAGAAGAAAAGATACTTAAACTCCTCCAACAAAATCTTGATGAACTCTTGAAGAATGACTTAAATCATGAAGAACCACCATGAAGAACTCTGGTAACAAAAGGACGATGAGATAGAATGAACGAAGAAAGAATAAGATGAGCCTTGCGGTGATTTAGATGGAGGTTCCGACGAAAAGGGCCGAGGAAATTGAACTCCGGAAAAGAAAAGATGAAAACACTTGGAACTAGAATTTATTCATCAAGAACAAACTCCGAAGGAAGGGATTACTCACTTGGATAAAATAAGAATAAGATTTATTGTATGCTTATCCTTCATCAAATTAAATTGATGACCAACAATGGATTTGGCATACTACTTATTCTTATTGAAAAAGGATTGAGAAGGGATAGCACAAAACTTGAGAAGGTCTTCATGAACCACCGGTAGGATTGAAAGAACGAATGGATTAAAATGATAATCAAAGAAAAAGAATCTTGAACGAGCCACCGTAAGAATTCAAAAATCACTAACGAAAGAGAATGAATCACCGGGAAGAATTAGAAGAACCAATATGCTTGAGGGGATTTTGATGCAAAAGAACAAAGAGATCATGAGCTGATTAAGGAACACTTGAATGAAGCACCAGGATAAATAGAGAATGATAACTGGAATCATGGCCTCCGGTGAAAAGAAATAGAAATCAACTCCTGAAAAAACTCCGAATGGTTAAGAAAGAATATCTGACAAACTGAAATGATTCGAGAGGATGACATGAAGCTAGAACCACGAAACTTTGAGAGGACAGGCAAGATTTAGAGGAAAAACTCTTCTTCAATCTTGAACTGACGACGAGAAACACCACCAAAATTACTAAGATACTCCGGGAGAATGAAAAGCGAAGAGGTTGAGCCAACAATGAAAAGAATTTGAACGAGATCTTGGAGAAGGCATGTGACTGATGAAATCCATTCTTACGTCACACTTTGAAAAGAATTGAGAATAACTCCGGGGAAATTAGAAGAGTCAGGTAAGATCCTAGGAAAAGACCTGTGGGTTAGGGCCCACTGAAGAGAATACACCGTTGAAAAGGATTGTAGAACAGATAGATGATGCACCGGAATAATTGGAATATTTGAATGAGGTGATAACCTCGAATTAATTCGAACACAGACGAATCTCCTAAGATGTCTTCCGAACTCCGGAATGGTTGAATGGCGAGAGGCAAATGAGCAGGGAAAACACTTGAGTCGAGGAAAAGAATATAATCACTACAAAAAATTAGAATTGAATCCACCAGAGAAGAAAAAGAGCTGAAGGATGTCCACTGAGACGAGAATTCACCGGTTGAAATAATTGACGAAAGACTGAAGAGGCTCCACACGAATGAAATAGATGGTCGAGAGAGAGTCAGACT
>NC_057798.1:357707457-357712451 GCF_018294505.1 Triticum aestivum | reverse complement strand
AAGGGTGGGAGGGCGGGAAAACACAAGGGCAACTTGGAAGGGGGAATCGACGAACAACTTGAAGAGGAAACACCGGTTGAAATCATTGAGGGGAGAGAGCAAAACTTCACACGAGTAGGATGGATACTCGATTACGGACTCCGGCTTCGAGAAGAAAAGGGGTGGGTGGGTGGGAAAAGAAAACAACTGAGGATAGAGAAATAACTTCGTTCAGAGCAAACTGAGGATTGAACTTGCAACGATGAAGAGGGTCGAGTCAACTTGATGAGAAATGCACCAGATGAAAAGAGCTGAGAACCAACGATCGGAAAAAACCAACTGCGTGATCCTAAACAAAATTTGAAGGGGAAGAGGAGTAATTTAAAACTCCTATGTCAAGATTCCTCACCAGAGCGACGAAGGGGGCTGAGGAGTAAAAAGAATTCCTACACTCCGATATAACTAGACTCAGAAAAACAGTTTTCTTCTAGACTCAACAACGGCCAAACTACACGATCAATCAAGGGGGCTCCTAAGGTCGGTCGAGGCTCGGATACCAACTTGTCACGCCCAATATGCGACCCTATCCAAAAGGAACTCGAAGGTCCCACCAAGGATAGACCCGCATATTGAAACGCTTTTGTAAGGTGGATATCATTACATCAACATTACATAATAGATGGGGATACATACATAAGGCATACAATGCCACACGAATACATCATCACAATACATAAGAGCATCATCCAGCTACGGATGAAACACAAACAGAAACTCAAACGACATCCACCCTGCTAGCCCAGGCTGCCGACCAGGAACCTATCCCCTGATCGAAGAAGCAGCAGAAGAAGAACTCCAAAACAAGCAAGCATCACTCTCGCGTCATGATCATCGCATAACCTATACCTGCAACTGTTGTTGAAGTAATCTGTGAGCCACGAGGACTCAGCAATCCCATTACCATGGGTATCAAGACTAGCAAAGCTTAAAGGGGTAAGGAAGGGGTAAAGTGGTGAGGTTGCAGCAGCGACTAAGCATATATGGTGGCTAACATACACAAATAAGAGCGAGAAGAGAGCAAAGGAACGGTCGTGAAGCTAGCAATGATCAAGAAGTGATCCTGAACTCCTACTTACGTCAAACATAACCCAGAAACCGTGTTCACTTTCCGGACTCCGCCGAAAAGAGACCATCACGGCTACACATGTGGTTGATGCACTTTAATTCGGATCTGGTGTCAAGTTATCTACAACCGGACATTAACAAATTCCCATCTGCCTATAACCGCAGGCATGGCTTTCGAAAGATTATACCCTGCAGGGGTGTCCCAACTTAGCCCATCATAAGCTCTCGCGATCAACGAAGGATATACCTTCTCCCAGGAAGACCCGATCAGACTCGGAATCCCGGTTTACAAGACATTTCGACAATGGTAAAACAAGACCAGCAAGACCGCCCGATGCGCCGACAATCCCGATAGGAGCTGCACATATCTCGTTCTCAGGGTAACACCAGATGAACACTACGTACAACTAAAACCAGACCTCGAGTTTCCCCGAGGTGGCGCTGCAAGTGGCTCTGGTTTGGACCAACACTTAGACAAGCACTGGCCCGGAGGGGGGGGCTATAATAAAGATGACTGATAGAGGCGAGGGTGTCCCGATCTTTCGATGAGATGATAACTATCGATTTGGTGGAGACGACTTTGACGATCCGACTACAAACGTGCATGACGTTGCGCCTTAGCAATCGCTAAACCAACTCCGAGAGGTTATTGACCACGCTGGAGCACGATCAACCTGACCACGAAGGTCTATTCCTGCAAGCAATCGAAGAACGAGCAAGAATATGATAAAGCAATCTGAATATTGCGAATATATATGAAGTATTGATAATGGTGGGGATCCGGAAGCGGTCTTGGTCTGGTCGTTGGACACAAACGAAGTACACGAAGTTGCAATGGCTAACTTTTAACTAAACAAATCCCAAGGAAAAGCTACTAGATGGATCTACTTATATAGGAGCAAGGGGTGACGGCCAAGGAGGTGGGAGGACGTCCCAAGGCAGCCTAAAACTAAATCTAGGTCGTACAAGACCAATGGGCCCAAGTGGAGGTGATGTAACACCTTTGGACTTGTAGTTTGACTCGGATTCTGCTGCAGCATCAGATTGTTTCGTCCACAACTCAACGCTCCGGACGAATTTGAAGGTGATTCCAATTGGGTTGGAAAGTGCACGAAATCTAGTTTCCAACAAAAAAAGAATCACCCAATTCGGAGTCCGTATGAAAAACTTGTGTGCGTTTTGAGTCAGGTGTGTCTGTGCAGTCCGAATCTGAATCCAGAACGTGAGAGACTTGGACTCTATCTTCTCTTGGGCCAAAAGTGACGTGAGAGAACTTTTTGGACAGCAAATAAACATCTCTTTCTTCCTTATATTCATATGTGGATTGTACAAATGTCCCATACACCTTCAATTAGACAAAACACAAAAGTGTGTGAAGTATATTTGTTCTGGATAACATAAATAGATCATTGAATAGTTTGCACTAGAAATCACCTGACAAATATGCATATATGCAATATTTTTGGTCATATCCAAGGTAGTCATGTCCTCATCATCCTCCCCTTCATGAAAATAAAGCCGTCCTCGGCGTTGCTTAATCTGAAATGTGGCTAACAAAAGAGACAAGGTGTACATGTTGTATATGTATATGTCATCCATTTTTACTTCCCTTGATTTTTGCATATATGACACATGAATAGATGAGTAACTTGCATAGTTCATAAAATCTAAAGCCAAAAAATTAGCACAAGAAGTAGAAGGCATGAAAATATTGCAACTCAGTTTGCACATATAAGTGAAGCTCTTATTCATTTCAAAAGATTGACAATGTTCATCATTAAACCATCCCAACATTGGTGAATAAACCTTACTTGCATCAAATTTACATGCTACAACATGCTTAAATACGCAAACATGCAATAAGTCATTCAACACAGAATCATCACCAAGATTAGAGGTCATATCAAAATGATTAAACATTGGTTCTTTTGCATCAATAGTTAATTCAATGGGTGCACTCAAAATTGTTGGTATTTCAGTTGTTTGATCACATGGCAAAGTCAAATTATCAACGTAGTCCTCTAAAATAGGTGGTGTGGTCAAAGTAGTGGGTAGCTCATCAGATGGTGCATTCAAATTGACAAGGCATTCATCATTCTCATGTAGAGATGGAAGATCAGTACCTTTGTCATTACCTCTTATGATCAACTCAGATGATGTAGCCACTCTCGGGGGCGATGTGTCACATGGTGGAGGTGATGTAGTCATGACAACAACGGATGTGGTTGTCATAGTATGCCTAGTAGTTGAAGGAACAATCATATCAACTCTTGGAATGTGCACCGTGCGCTTGTTCTCCTCGTGGCCAACACGTCGTTTTATTTCCTGTTCAGCTTTGCAAGCAAGATGAAACAAATGGTCCATAGGATAACACTCTTCATGAATTAGTATCTCTTGAATATCACGGTTTAATCCTCCCCAAAATCTATCCATAAAATCATCTTCACTTTCTTCTAAAGAGGAATGCAACAAGGTAGTTTGTAAATCATCATAATATTTTGTTACAGTTTCACTACCTTGTTTTAAGTGTTGCAACTTCTTAATCATGTCACGAGTATAATAAGCAGGGACGAAAGTATGTCGCATGACAAGTTTCAAATCATCCCAAGTAGTAGGTATATAATCAGGGTGTAACCGACAATATTCACTCCACCAAACCAAAGCATAACTAGTGAAAGAACCAACCGCAACCTTAACCTTTTTATGTTCATTGAAATTATGGGAAGCAAATATATTTTTTATGTCGAACTCCCATTCAATATATAAAGCAGGTTTAAAACAGCCATTAAATGATGGTATAGATACATTAACCTGATCATGTGCATTTGGATGTTTGTGCACCTCTCTTGACGGTTGTGGTATTTGCAAAGGTGGTGGCACGTCTCCCGCGATCGACAAAGCCCATGAATTGACTCTGGATCCTGTCATGATTAGTAGAACAAGAAACAAAACCCAAAAATAATGTTCCTATAACTACTAGGATGTGGTGGTAAAACGCTCACAGTAAAGCAAATATCAATGTCTTACAAGTTCTTACCATGCAGCAGGCGGTGATCGGCAACCAGCGGTGTCAAGTAACTCCGAATATTGAGTAAAGCGATTGCCAGGGGAGCGTACGTATACACGGTGTAGAAATATGTGGAGCTGGGTTGGCTATATATGGTAGCAAAAGATTAGCAATAATCAATTCAAAGATGCAATGTTGAATAAACGCTCAACAACGGTACTGTGCTGGTCCTAGGCTAGACCGGACTAGAGACGCGAGCCTAGAACACTAATGAGGTCACGGCGTAGCACAACTAGCATCAATGAAGGATACTAAGTAGCTCTTGACAGCAAGATATAAGTGAAGATGACAACGGCAGTGAAGATAATGATGAAAAACAACTGCCAAGCAGGATATACAACAACTCTCTCTCCAACTTTCCTCTTGAAAAGTTTGAGACAATTTTATGATAAATTCTTTCAAAGAATGCTACTAACTCAAGCTTTCCAATGCAAAAAGAATCACTCAATTCCGAGTTGATATGAGGAGTCAAAGAATTCTAAAACTGGCCTGAAAAATTGGAACAAGCTGTGGTCACGAACTTCGGAGGGCAAAAAGACCTATTTAGAAGCCGATTTTGAGGTGTCAAATATTGAACAAGCTTCTGCAACTATTTAGATGCGGCTCGTCGCTATCTTCAATTTGAGTACTCACGGAGCCAAAACGGACTTCGTATGAGGAAGATACACCTGTTTTACTGAACAGTGCGCAAAACAGATTCCAATCCGAATTCAGGTACGAGATTGATTCTAGATAGATCCAATTTTTTTTCTTCTCTCTTTTTTTTCTCACGCTTTTTTTTTCTTCTCCCTCTTTTTCTTTTTTTTTCTTTCCTTTTTTCTCT
>NC_057798.1:357702972-357706074 GCF_018294505.1 Triticum aestivum | reverse complement strand
CGGCCAAGGAGGTGGGAGGACGTCCCAAGGCAGCCTAAAACTAAATCTAGGTCGTACAAGACCAATGGGCCCAAGTGGAGGTGATGTAACACCTTTGGACTTGTAGTTTGACTCGGATTCTGCTGCAGCATCAGATTGTTTCGTCCACAACTCAACGCTCCGGACGAATTTGAAGGTGATTCCAATTGGGTTGGAAAGTGCACGAAATCTAGTTTCCAACAAAAAAAGAATCACCCAATTCGGAGTCCGTATGAAAAACTTGTGTGCGTTTTGAGTCAGGTGTGTCTGTGCAGTCCGAATCTGAATCCAGAACGTGAGAGACTTGGACTCTATCTTCTCTTGGGCCAAAAGTGACGTGAGAGAACTTTTTGGACAGCAAATAAACATCTCTTTCTTCCTTATATTCATATGTGGATTGTACAAATGTCCCATACACCTTCAATTAGACAAAACACAAAAGTGTGTGAAGTATATTTGTTCTGGATAACATAAATAGATCATTGAATAGTTTGCACTAGAAATCACCTGACAAATATGCATATATGCAATATTTTTGGTCATATCCAAGGTAGTCATGTCCTCATCAATGACCCTCGAGAGAGCGACTCCCAAGGGAAAAGTAGGTGGTGGTGAGGCAAATGGTAAAACCAAGGTTGGGCCTTGCTGGAGGAGTTTTATTCAAAGCGAACTGTCAAGGGGGTCCCATAAATCACCCAACCGCGTAAGGAACGCAAAATCCGGGAACATAACACTGGTATGACAGAAACTAGGGCGGCAAGTGTGGAACAAAACACCAGGCAAAAGGCCGAGTCTTCCACCCTTTACCAAGTATATAGATGCATTAATAATATAAGAGATATTGTGATATCCCAACAAATCCTGTCCACCATGGAGCGATCTTCAAACTTCACCTGCAAATAGCAACGCTATAAGAGGGGCTGAGCAGAAGCGGTAACATAGCAAAGCAATGGTTTGCATAGGAAAGGTGTCAAAGGATAGAGGTTCATGGCAATATGGGAGGCTTGATAAACATGTGATAGGTAGCGCAGCAAAGCGATAGAACGAAGCAACATAGCATAGCAATGATAGTAGTGAGATCCAGGGTAGCGGTCATCTTGCCTGAAATCCCGGAAGGAAGAAGAACGAGTCCATGAAGAAGACGAACAGATGAAGCCACGAAGACGAACCAAGCATAGACGAACGAATCCTCACGATCGCAACGGAGTGGGAACTATCGAGAAGAAGCACACAACATGGTAAAGACACCACACAAGAACAAGGCATGATGCACAAACAAGTATGATGCATGAGAAAGCTACATGAAGCTACTCATGGCAAGAGATGATGCATACAAGAATAACACATCAAGGCAAGTTAAAATGAGGCCGGGAACAACATATAACAATTCCGGTAAGTCCTCATATGCAAATTTCGAAGTTGGTCCAGATCTGAATAAACCTTATGTTCAAGTTGTTAAACAGCAAGTTAAGATGCACAAAGATTATCTACACGAGATTCTAGTCAAGTTACATATAAAGATCATTTAGTTCGGAGCTACGGCCTAGAAGATATGAGCAAAACAAGATAAACATGGCATTGATGCAAAATGCATACAAACATCAAGCAAACACCCCAAAACAAGGATGCAACATGATAATATGAAGCTACATGCAAAACTAGGCAAGTTTCATATAGAGCACACTCAAAACGGAGCAACGGTTCAACACACACATGAAACAAGTTTAAAGGACAAGCTGTCCAAAACAGCAACTAGGCATATTGCAAGCATCAAAACAACATGCTACAGGACCTCAACAAGAAAACAAAAGGCATGGACATGATGTACAGGTAAATCTTAACAAAACATGAACACTGAGCTATCTCTAGAAATCACTAGAACATGCTCAAACACACATGGTAAGATTGCAAATAATAACAGTTCAGACTTTGCAGAAAATAACATCAGGTTGCAATGTTTAGAGCTATCAAACAACATGTTACAGGAACTTATTATGGCAAACAAAGGCATGGCATGAATCTACTAATTGCATAGATCAAAAGTCCCTTACTGACCATGAGCCAAAAAGGATCAGAAAATATGATGGCACCCACGTAAACATGGCAAGTTATAATACAGATTCAAACATGGCAGGAACAGAATTATGAAGGCATGTAAATGAGCTTGTACCACTCACCACAGATCAATACATGGCATGACAAGGTACCCAACAGTAAGAAGACATGTTTGTGAAACAAACCAAGGCAAGAACAAGTTCATAGCATGCAAGGATCGACTACAACAACCTTGGCAAAATTGAATAACAAGTAAACAATCTGCCAGAAAACATTTTGAAGCAAAAGTAGAGCACGAAAATGACATGCTAGACTACTCCATAATTGCAACCAAAGGCATGAATGGATAGACAATAACCATGTGTTCAAAACACCCATACTGAAGTATCTCAAAATATGCATGGATTTCTCTGTAGCATCAAGTTTACATGGCATCAAAATAACAGCAGAACAGGGACTAAAATCAGCAACATCACGATGCCTAGTTTGCATGCTTGTGCTAGTCACCACATTGATCACAAAAATACATGGTAAGCACCTCTGCAAAAAAGACATGGCATAGTCCAAAACACAAGAAGACATCAACCTCATGGGATACACACATCAATCATGGCAAAAATGACAAAGGAGCTCGTTCTGTTAACAGACAGCAGAAAACATCATGAAGCACTCTTACAACGATGATTCAGGCATCAAGATGACCACAAATGAATATGATGCACAGGAATGAAATGATGTACTCGTTGAGACGAGCAATTTGACATATTACACGCAGGAAACGGAGCTACGGATGCAGAGATATGATGCGATGAACATGGCATGATAATGGAAAAATAACCGGGACTTAGACAAAAAATGGGGGGTCAACCTCTTCCTCCAAATCTGGATCTGGATCGGGCAGGGCCGGGCTTCACCGGAGCTAGGCGGCGCCCGCGACGAGGAAAGGAGGCCGGCGAGGGGGCGCGGCGAAGGGCCGGCCGGGTGCGGGCGGAGGAGCACCGCGGCGACGAGGGAGGCGCGGGACCGAGG